>NW_010391572.1:353-18499 GCF_000710305.1 Buceros rhinoceros silvestris | reverse complement strand
GCTTTGTGGCTACCCTCGTCTCCTTTCTTCTATTGGTAGTTGACTATACTGGTACTTTTTTTCTGCCCTTTGGGATTAAGGGATAAACCTTTTCATTCAATTCCATTGAATGGGAAGTTTTTCATAAGCATTACTTGATCCTTTTTGACTTCAAAGAAAGTATTTTGCAAATGGACAACTCACATTTCTTCTACAGCAAAGAACAAGGCTTTTCTTAAACCCAGTGAGTTGGTCACAGCACCATCCACCCTTCCTTGGCAAAATCTCTGTCAGGATCAACAGGAGTAGGCCAAGAGATTGTCCCTCTGAACTCGGCCCTGGTGGGGCTGCACCTCAAATACTGTGTCCAATTTGGCCTGTCACTACAAGAAAGACATAGAGATGCTGGAGTGTGTTCAGAGAAGGGTGACAAAGTGGGTGAAGGGTCTAGAGCACAAGTCCTGTGAGGAGCGGCTGAGGGAACTGAGGTTGTTTAGCCTGGAGAAAAAGGCTCAGGGCAGACCTTATTGCTGCTTACAACTACCTGAAAGGAGGTTGTAGCAAAGTCAGGGTCACTCTCTTCTCCCAAGTAACAAGAGATAGAACAAGAGGAAACAGCCTCAAGTTGTGCCAGAGGAGGTTTAGGTTGGGTATTAGGAAGAATTTCTTCAATGAAGGGGTTGGAACAGGCTGCCCAGGAAAGTGGTGGATTCATCATTGTTGGAAGTATCCAGCATTGTAGATGTGGTGCTGATGGACGTGGTTTAGTGGTGACTTCGCAGTGCTGGGTTAATGGTTGGACTCGATGGTCTTAAAGGTCTTTTTCATCCTAAAGGATTTTGCAAGTCTATGATTATAATGCTTGGTAATTAATTAAATTTAATTTAAATGAAATTAATTGCCATCAGTATTTAGAAAAAGATAAAAGAATACACAATGATTCTGGATGTTCCCCCTTCTTCTCGCCTATTTAAATGTAGCCTTTACGATGTAGCTATACCAAACATGTTTAGTCTGCAGTAGAGGTTTTTATGCAAAGTTGTCCGAGCCGCACAGCTTATAGGTGTCAATCTGCAGCGGATCCCAGCCTTGTGCTGCCCTCCAGCAGTCTCGCCTTCCGCCTAAAGCTGATGTGTCAGCAGTGGTATGCTTGCTTTTTGAATTAATTAGGTGTTCTGCTACTGGGCTTGTGGGCTTAGTTGAATTCATGAATTAATAATTTTGTGATTTCTGTGGAAGAAGGATGGTGATATGTTGGCTGTCCAGCAGGTTTTTATTAATTTTCGTTTCTTGCAAATTTAAGTTACTGAAAAGGTGGCAATCAAAGCACTGGTCTGGGTAAGTATTGTATAAGTATGATTATTTTCTGAATTAAGTTGTTCCTTCCAGCTTTATTCCCTTCCTGTAGTAGTATTTATTTTAGAGGGAGGGTCTGTTTTAGTGGGGATTTGATTTACATGTTTTTATTCAGTTGGAAAAACTTCAATACCAAGAGAAGACCTTTTGGTTTTTTTCCATCCCTATTCCTGTTATTGTTTTTTATACTCTCTACAGTAGCACCCAGTGTCTGCTTTCTGAAAGCTGCGAGAACAGAGTGAAACAAGTAGGCCTTAGGGCATTTCAGCCTGGCAGGCTTCGGGGTGGCAGGGAGAGATGGAGGGGATGGAGGGATTGGCTCTTGGGACAGCAGGTTTCTCATCGCTGCATCTCAGGGGTGTTGCACTGGGGAGGCTGGGCATGGACCTTCTGCTCTGGGACCCTGTTTTCATGTTAGTTTCAGAAGGGAGAAACTGGTGCAGGGGTAGGATAACAATGACTAAATCCTACTGCACTACTGAAGACCTGTTTGGTGTATGTATATGCCTATACAGAATACATCGTACAAAGCTGAGGAAAATAGGGAGCAGCTGTGAAGTGCTGGGATGTACAATTGTTACAGTTTACTCTGGAATGTGTACATCTCTTACATGTTCCTATACAGCCATCCCAGACTCCTAAAATTTTCCTAACCGTTACACGTGCCATATTGTTTAGATCTTTCATTTTCACAACCAAATGTCAAGAGCGCTACAAGACACGTACCACATAGGCTTTCAGTCAAGTTCATCTCACTGTAAATTTTCTCCATACTTCCATTTCCTCGAAGATTGCCCTCGGTAAGAAGAAGAACAAATAACTTGCATTTGAACCACTCAGAGTAAAATCAGGCCTTTTCGGTGCATTGCGACAGCAGCTGCATCTGCTGGGGATGGCTGTACCTCCAGTAAGGCTGCACGTCAAATCCCCACGAGTACACGGTGATGGGTCTTCAGTTGTTCAAGTTTGGATAGCGTATCTGTTTTCCTGACACTCAGCTGACTTGGGATGAACTGCCTGATTTCGTTTGGACATATTTTATAGAGAGATCATAATCTCTTAGATCGGACCTTTATTATAGAGGTCTTATGGGGAGGAGTAAAACCAGGAGGAAACCCTTGGGAATGTAGTGACAAGAGGATGATCAAGAAGGAAGCTTCTTTTGAAAGCAGGTGGCGAGGAGCAAGAAGTGCGTAATCTCCCTGGCTGGACAGGAGTACTGGTGTGGAAACCACCTTGCTTGTCTTCCTGTATTACAATTTTGTACCCTGACTGGCAAGCTGTTAGAGCTGATAAAGTAACCATGCTGGCAAGCTAAAAATAATCAGGAAATATGTTACTAAATGCATCGGGAGTTTATAGAAATAGCATTTTTAAAAAATAAAAACAATCTGTGAAATCAGCAATTCTTAAACTTCTTTTTCTGTTCTTCACGTGCCTTTTTGAGGCAGGAATCCTGCTTTTTTAGGCTCAGCATTCAAAGCACCAGTCTAAAACATGGCGTTTCTGCCAAGGTTGTGGCCTTTTCTGGGGAATGGTGGCATTGGATCGAAGTGCTTTTCCACTGACTGATGGTATGTTTTCCCATATGGCCTAGGCTATCTTTCATTTTCTGGTTTTTAAACAAGCAGTATTGTTGAGGAATGATTTAGAGAAGCTTGAAAACCAGGTGAACTGGCTAGACTGAAACTTGGAATGGATCTTTAAGGTATTTTGTTTTCATGCCTGGTGCCTATTACTGCCAGCAGTGGTTAAATAGCCTTTAGTTGACCTCCTCCATTTCTTTGAAGGTTGTTTTTAACTGTTTTCTATTCTGATATAAGAGGAAGTCCCTGAACAAGTTTCCATAATTTACATTGTGCTACATATCCCTCCTTGTTTCTTTTCTTTAAAACTCTGACTGAAAGTATATGAACTCATGGGGTGCAAATAACTTGCAGACCTTGTAAATCAGTGGCAAGTTAAATGTATGATAATATTTCTTAAATAAATGCAGGTAGCTCTTTTAGGTCTAAACATAGGAAGCCTGGGTGTCTATGATGAATTGCATGACTTGTTTGTCAGACAGTTGTTTATATAATACGGCATAAAAATTTTGTAATCTATCTGGGCACTACTTCAGCAAAGCAGGTTAGCACATCTGAAATTATTCAAGTAGTACCTATACTTCAGCATAGGGTTATGTGTTCCAGGGACTTCTCAGTCAAGAGCTAAAGAATTTTGAGTAGTTTATTTTTTTAACTGAAAAGAATCCATTTGACTAGAGACTTCATTGTTCTGTATGAATTGTTTTAGATTTATTCTTGATGTCTTTAAGTAATGTTTGTTTGGGGTAATTTTTTTTTTCTGTGCAGTTATTATCTAAATGTTACTAGTTGTAAGTCTTAGTTAATAATTGGTATTTTGACATTAAGAAAACTTTTTACTGGGCAAGAAACAAGGTTGGAAAGAAACCATTTGTTCTCTGAAATGATAGAAACCATTTGGACTTGTCTGTTTAATTACTTCTGCTAGACAGGAAAGGTGTGTTGGGTGATCCTGCAGAGGGAGTTCCTCCGTGGATTGCTTGGTACTAGGAAACATCAAATACTGCCTAAAGTCTGCTGAAGTGTATTTCCCTATACTCTGGGCGTTTGGCCTTGATGAAAAATGGTGTATAACCAGAAGTTTTCATTCTGGCTCTGTATTAGAGGGTATCGGTGGTTTTCAGAACTGCAAATTTGCACAAAGCTGCTTTCTCTCACTGGAACTTTGAGGGACAACATAAACCCAGAGAAAAATGGGCATCCTGAGGTTTCCCCAGATAACCTCTAAAGAGATGAACTCCAGAGGGCTGTGCCTGTTTGCGTTAGAGTCTGGCAGGGGTCAGATGCCTCTGAGTGACTTCTGGCAAGCCTGGAAAAGAAACTCTCAGGAAGGGAAAGAACTGTCCCAGTCTGGGGTATACTGATGGATGTTTTGTAGTCAGATGGTTTCTTTTGAACATTCGAGTCTGGAGTAGTTTTGTAGGGGCACAGAAGCTGTTCACAAGTTTACAGTGTCTGTGGTGTTCACCCTTATCCTGTTTTCTGGATGTCTGCAACATGAGGCCTCATAGAGCTGTGTTGCACCCTAAAAGCCTGGGTGTCACGTAGCTGCTTCAATAGCATGAAGCTTTTCTCGTTTGCTGTGTGTGTGTAGCCGTTGGCTTTGCACTTTTTTTTCCTGACATGTTGATACCTCATTGTGTAAATGTATGAAGAAGGAAAGTTGTGCTCTGCTTCTGAAACCTTGGGTGGAGCTACTGTCTACTGAGATGCACACAACAGCAACGACAGCTTCCCAGAGATGTCCTGCAGGGCAAGAAAGGTAACGGTAGCTCCTTATGGCTCTACCCTGGCCATGGCTGTGCGGCACTGGATCTTGCATCCTTCAAGATGCAACTGTTCATGAGGTACATGGCTGTGACCACCCAATCCTAGCTGGCCAAGGCTGAAGACTGTTAACAACTGTTTTATTATCCTTTTCACATTCAAAACCAGTTGCCTTTAACTCTCAGTGAATTGGTTAAGATCTCTTGCACAGATGTGTTTTCAGTGTGTGTCTTTTCCAGCCAAACCTTTTGATTTCTGACAAGTAAAGTCACTGGCCTTTCTCTTTTCAAGTCCTACAAATCATACACTGGGTATGATTTCAGTATTGTCTGGTTTCTTAACTAGTTCTGTACTAGTTTTTCAGCAAATGGAAGACCTGCAGATTTATTAAATAGTCCTTAACAAAGATTAATATCTGCAATTGTCTTTTGAGTGTTTCAGATTGAATTCTCATCTCTGTACAGGAGAGTACTCTTTCTACAGGATAGGAGGGAATCTTGTCTTACAACCTGCTGGTTTGAAATTTCTCATTGAAACAATTAGTGTGATAAGAAATGAAGTAAGTTACTGTTCTAAGAAGAACACAAAAGAATATCTAAACAAGATCTGAATCAAGAACTTTCCAATAAAATTTTTGATGTTAACTTTGTCTTTGGGAAAAGTTTCTTATAAAGACCTTAGGAAAAACCTTTTTTGTAAGAAATTTAAATGGAAAATTCCAGCAGGAGGCTGCACTGTCACCCCCCAAACACATTGCAAAGTGATCAATAACAAGTGAAGAGCTTTTAAGTTCTCTGTCTTAGCAATGCTGAAGTTTATGGGAGTGTGGAGAAAAGTCATTGGAGGATAAAATGAATAATAATATCTGCTATGAGTAATAATTATCATTTTGCTTCATCAACCAAGGCACTAATTGGATACATTCTAAAAAAACTCATGATTCTCTTATTCTCATGGTAGCTTTTTGTTTCTTGTAGCACCAACTATGTACTTCAGCTGATCATAGTAGCGCAAGAACAGCTAATCAAATCTTATAATTTTTAAACCCAGCAGTACTCGCGTGACAGAAATCCTGCGTTTATTCAGTTTGCTTCGTGAAGATTTAATTCACATAACAATTTGTAAGACATTTACCCAGTGAAGTATGACAACTTGAAATATATGGTTCCAAAATAAGATCACCCCCCCTCAATATCTTTCTGCTTATTCTGTGTGCCTGTTTACTGATCGACTGTTACAGAATTCAACAGGAAAGAAATAGTTTTAAACAGACATCTTGCAAAATCTCAGTGAATGGGGAAGCGAGGTCACTGTAGATTATCTCAAATTAATCACATCTCTAGTCTGTGGATTTAGAAAATTGTAGTTTCAAGGCATTCTGATAATGTGAGATGGAAAAACTAATGTACAAGAACACAAAGTGAAAAAGCAATTGGTTTGTATTTAGAAACATGAATAGCGAATACTCTAACCTTTATTCCTAGTTCTTCCTGAAGGAAAATTTGACTGATGTGTCTGGTGACTGCATTGCCCTAAACAAAAGAATTTTTTCTCTACTGTCTTGTCCTTCTAGAAAGTAAGCAGTACTCTTAAAGTTGTAAAGTTATGGTGTTAGCAGGGAAAAGGGAAGATTCAGAGAAACATACAGTATTAAAATACAGTAAGAGATGGAAATTTTGAAAAGGGGAGGAGGGTGGGTTGACGGTTTTGAACTTTACTGAATCCTTTGATTGGGGGTTACTTTGATGTTTGAAGTTAGCAATAGTGTCTCCAGGATGAGCACACTGGTTTTAAAGGGATTCACTTACATCGTAAGTGCTAATATTGAAGGTTGATTCTGTACAGGATTTCTGCATTTGTTGATGTATTAATTCTGACAACTCTTAAACAAAACCAGTAACCACCTAAACGGGTTTTCATCCTTATTTAAACTCACAAAGACTTTGTGAAGTGGCTTTCTCAGTGAGTGGCTACACAATATGGAAAGGGAAAAACGGTATGCTAAGAAAGGAGGTATTTTTTAATGCTAGCAGAGGATTCAAACTAAAAAAAAAAAAATACCAAATCCCCAAACTGAAACTACACAGCATTATTAAATTGTCCAAAAATAGCCCTGGCTGCCCACGGCCTAGTTATAAATTCCTTAAGTTAAAAAATGTTTATGACGAGAGTGCTGATGTACCACAAACTCAACAGCTCTTCTCTAGTGAGTGATAGATGATAAAGCCAATACTATAGGGCCTTCTCTGAGATGGAGCTGAAATAGCTGGAAAAAATCCCCTCCCTCTTGTGCAGGATAGGACTGCCCAGATCCTGCTCTCTTACACTTTTCAAACTGTGCTATTTTAATTTCATCATGCATGCTGATATTCAGCTGGTTACAAGTGTCTAATTATTGTGATTATATGCGTGCAGTCTTCATCACTTTTTTTTTTTCAGATGGAGCTGGCAGTGCAGGAGAAGCTTGGCATTTTATCTGCTGTATAATCCGCTTGTTTTTATGCTTAGTGTAACAGCTTGCTGAATGAGTGCCAGAGTGAGACGTAGATAAACAACAAGGGGAAGGTGGGCACCCAGGTACCAGGCACCCAGGCGCCAGGCACCAGGTCCTGAGTGGTCATTGCACGTTTCCAAAAAGACCTATCAAACAGGCTTTAGGGAGGACAAAAACGTGAGAGGAAATGCAGAGGTAATGTCTCCTGCTTGTTCACATACACGTGTTGACAACTGCATCTTCAGTTTTTCCCCTGGGAGATAATTTCTCTGTGGGTGAATGACATCAGTTGCTTGAAGAGGATCCTGTGGTGGCTGGGCGTGTGCTCAGCTGCCAGTATTTCCTTGTGGGGACAGCAGCTCCTGGGAGTGGCTCCTTGGGATGTCCAGGGGTGCATGGGGAGGACATCCATTACTGAAGCTTAAATGCCCCATTGCTTCTGGGGTGGATGCAACCGGAGTTGGTGGTTCTACTCTGTGAGCAGGACCTGGCCTTTTGCCTGGTGGACCACTGCAGGCTGGTTTGCTGAGAGGTGGTTACAATCAGCTCTCTGAAACTCGTAAGATGTCTTCAGTTAAAAAGAAGTATGTAAATAAAGTCCTGTCTGCCCTGCTGGGGCAGAGTGGGAGACAGAAGGCACCCCAAGGGTAATCTGCTGCTAGGAGATGATGATGGTTTCTTGTTTGAGAGATACGGGTTATGTCAAGAGTTGACCAAGTTGTTTCCAGCCTGAGTCATGACAGGGAAAATTCTGTGTGGATCAGCTTACTCCTTGAGAAGCCAGCTTAGTCACCTGGCATGGGGTCTGCGGCAGGCCAGGAGGTAACTTCAGTGACCTACTCTAAATGCTTTTGTACACTGCTTGAGGGGTTCAGTACTGCTGGGGTGTTATCGTGCTGGACTGTACTCCAAAACAGCCTGCCAAGGGCCGTTACGATCAAGTGACGGTAGAGGATGTTATGAAAAGGGCACATTTTGCCTGCTTTTTTGGGCATGTCCCTTAGCAGAGTAGATGGAGCTGTGCTAGGAGCCTTCTTTCTCTTACCAAAGAACAGTAAAGATTTCAAACCTATGTAGCAGGACCTCCTGAATTCAAATTTTTTCACTTGACCATTTTCTGGGTTTTATGTTGAAAAGTTTGAAGTTCATGATTGTTCCTAAAGCAGTGGCTTGGTTTTATTTGTGTTCTGATTTTGTAGCTCTTAAAGTGAGCTTTGGTAGCATATCCTTTGCAAGCCTAAGATCCATGCTCAGGTGGTTTTGGAGAATAAAATGGACTTTGATATTGACATCAGGATATGGAATTCACAAAAATCACTAGATACTATGAGACTTGGAAGTAAAATGATGAAAGGCAGGTTAACATCCCTTCAGAATTCTGCCTGAGATGAGCTCATGGAAATTCTGTTACCTGTAAAAGGTCACTAGGTTGTAGAAGGAACTATTGGCTTGCAATAATATTGCGGTTTATTCATACTTTGTTCTTTTGGAAATTCTAACATTGCAACAGAAAATTAATGTTATCTTATCTGAAATTGAAATAAACACCCCAATATTTATGTGTTTGTAAAATGAGAATTCTGAAATACTATTTCCGGAACAGGGATGGGTGACATTAAAATGTTGAATTTCAATAATCATAGAATCACAGAATCATCTGGCTGGAAGAGACCTTTAAGGTCATTGAGTCCAACCGTTCACCCTGCACTGCCAGGGTCCCTAAACCATGTCCCTCAGCACCACATCCACATGGCTTTTAAACACCTCCAGGGATGGGGACTCCAACACCTCCCTGTGCGACCTGTTCCAATGCTTCACAACCCTCTCTGTAAAGAAATTCTTCTTAATACCCAACCTAAATCTTCCTAGCACAACTTGAGGCCATTTCCTCGTGTCCAGTCACTTGTTATATGGGAGAAGAGAGCAACCCCCACCCCTCTACAACCTCCTTTCAGGTAGTTGTAAGAGTGATAAGGTCTCCCCTCAGCCTCCTTTTCTCCAGTTAAACAACCCCAGTTCCCTCAGCTGCTCCTCATGAGACTTGTGCTCTAGATCCTTCACTGACTTCGTTGCTCCAGCACCTCAATGTCCTTGTTGAAGTGAGGGGCCCAAAACTGGACACAGCACTCAAGGTGTGGCCTCACCAGAGCTGAGTACGGGGGGACAATCACCGCCCTGCTCCTGCTGGCCACACTATTGCTGATACGAGCCAGGATGCCATTGGCCTTCTTGGCCACCTGGGCACACTGCTGGCTCATGTTCAATAGGCTGTTGACCAGCACCCCCAGGTCCTTTTCTGCTGGGCAGTTTCCAGCCACTCCTCCCCCAGCCTGTAACGCTGCAGGGGGTTGTTGTGGCTCACATGCAGGACCCGGCACTCGGCCTTATTGAACTTCATACAGTTGGCCTCAGCCAATATATGATCCAGCCTGTCCAGATCCCTCTGTAGAGCCTCCTGACTTTTAAGCAGATAGACACACCCGCCCAGTTGGTGTCATCTGTAAGCTCACTGAGGGTGCACTCAGTCCTTTCACCCAGACCATTGATAAAGATGTTAAAGAGAACTGGCCCCAGTACTGAGCCCTCAAAGGCCACAGGTGACCAGCCACCAAGTAGATTTGACTCCATTCACCACCACTTCTTTTTTTTTTTTTTTTTAATTAACAGTGTAAGGTACTTAGAGCTAAGGCATGTGTCTGCTCTTGTGAATAGAGATAGAGGGCAAAACAATTGACAGAGAAATATCAATGTCATTTTATTTTAAATTATCCATATGCCTCTATGTGTAGTTTCAATGAAATTCTGAGCTCCTGACAGTGTTTTGGTGTGGTTTTTTGGGTTTTATTTGTGGGGGTTTTTTTCTTGTTTGTTTTGGTTTTGTGGTTTTTTTCTTTTTTGATAAAATATTCATTTGCAGTATTTTTAACAGTCAGTCTTTTTCTCCTGCCCCCTCCTCCTTTTTCTTTTTTTTTATCTGCCATATGCTGCATGTCTTCTTTCAAGATCACTGGAGATAGATGATATCTAAATATATTTTTTTTCTCAGTTTTAGCACAGTGTGGCTCTGATCCTTACCGGGACTTGAATTTTCTTCAGGATAAAAATGTTAAGGAATATGATAACATTTATGAAACAAACCCTTTATGAGTATGGAAGATGCTTTGAGCCTTCAGCAGAATAAACATTTCTCCAAAATGTCCTGGTATTTTAGGCGAATAAGGTATCGGCCAAAACCATGATATATTGAGTAGTATGAATATAAAACAAGTATTTCTGCTTTGTAACCAGATTTCATAAATATGGTATGTTCTCATGTTCTGCTCTGAGTTGTATGTCCCCTGAATAAGGATTTCCAGACAAACAGGTGTATGTTTGGACTGCATTTAAAACCTCTGAAGTTAAAATAAGGAAAAGAAAACTTAAATACATAAACACATCTAAACTGCTTTTGAACTTTTTTCCATACCAGTAAATGCAATTCTTCCTGTTATGTACGGTCTCTTGGGTGTCTCTGCCATGGTTTACCACTGGCCTGTTGAAGGAGCCGTGTCTGCAGGAAGGGTCTGGTTGAAGGGAGACTGCCCCATGTGTTTGCACTGTGCTGTGGTTTGATCTCCAGTAGGACCTGTGGCTGCTGTGGCTCCCTGAAAGCAGGTGAACGGGAATCACAAACTGAGTAAGCAGGACGCTTGACTGAGCTCTGTTCTGTCCTGGTCTGAAAAATATAAGAGTTTTCAATATGATCCATTCTTCTGTTATTTTTAATGATAATGGGGTCTAGAAATCCTAAAGCAATTTTCCAGAGTATTCAATATAATGGGTGGGATTCTTGGGCAAGCATAGACCACGCTATCTCGTGCTGGTTCACGCTGAGTTGGGTGGCAGTAACTCCTCTTCCCGGTGCTTGCCCCATCATTCAGTGATGTACCATCTGAGAGGCAACCTTTCCAGGCACCTCGTCGTTTTGCCCGGGAGGGGGATTGCGCTGAACTTGGTCAGTTAAAAAAGAAACAATTTCTCTGCTACCTCTCAGGGTTTAGCAAGCATGAAAGGCAGAAACACGTGGCTGGGTAATGGAATGTGTATTTCCCAACAGATTATAAAAATGGTAAGACCCCAAAAGGTGTTCTCGGAATGTGTGTAGTAAAGCTAGGAGTGGGTTAGGTGTGAAAGATGGAAAGGGCCAGGCTGACTCACTTTGTTAAGTGTAAATGGTTTGTGCAGTTTCCAGTTTACGGCATGTTGAAAGTCCATTCAGATTCATAAACAGCATTTCCCCAGCTACTGAGGTGAGTGAACCCAGCTCATGTCTGGTTTTACTGGGCAACTACAGAGCAGGCAAAAACAGGTAAAGAAGATAAAGCTACCAAAAAGAAACGCGTTTGAAAAATCGTGACTTTGCGTGGTTCTTTCACTAACGACTTCTCTTAAAATAAAAACATTTTGAAAAAAATTGAAGCTTAGCAGATGGCCACGTAATCTGTTGTTGAGACTGTAAAGATAGAGGCTGAGGGGACTCCTGGAAGAGCTTGACACACCCTGAAACAGCACACTTCTCCTTTCTTCCAGTCCCTCCTTGCCTTCCATCCGCCCTCGCCAGACCCCAGAGAGCAGATAGAAACCCCCTCAAATTCAGGCTGCCATTTACAGAAGGAGGCTGGAGGTCCTCAAACAAGTTCGATTTTTGAAGCTCATGAAGCATCAACTCCCTAGCAATGGTGTTTTCCTCTTCCCTTTTCCTCCTGAATTCCTCTGGGAGCTAGGAGTGAATCTTAAAAATGTCACTATTTTAGAATTTAGTATTTTAAAATGTAGAGGTTTAGAATCAGCAGAAGTGAGGAGGCAAGGGCTGTCCTTCTGAACAGAATTTATGCAGTGGGCATGATGCTATCGCTTAAACAACTGTCTGCCCTAGACCCTTCTGTTTGGATTGCTGTTGGAGAGGCTTGTTTGACTAATACTTTTTTATCATTGCCAGGCCAACTTCTTTTAGCCTTTCATGGAGCAGAAAAGGAAAGCCTTGCTCACATTTTGAGGAGCATTTGAAACCTATCCTTGCCTCAAGCTTTAGCTTCCTGTGCTGTGCGGTAGAGTGCCTGATAATGAAAGATGAAAGCTTTCTATTTTTGTCCTGCGAATGTAGCTCATGTTTCGTGGGCCAGATTGGTTGATTTTTGTGCATTCCTTTTCAGTGCTGCCTTTATCTTGGGGAAGAGGGAAGAGTGACTTCACTGAGATCCTAAATATAGCATGGTTAGAAAAAAGTGAGGATGTGTATCCGGGGTCTTCCCAGCTTTTGAGACTCAAGGCGCTTGAAGAGGCTGATATGTGACCAAGCAT
The DNA here is from genome assembly GCF_000710305.1 of Buceros rhinoceros silvestris. Taxonomy (NCBI): domain Eukaryota; kingdom Metazoa; phylum Chordata; class Aves; order Bucerotiformes; family Bucerotidae; genus Buceros; species Buceros rhinoceros. Next base: position 5,977 of record NW_010391572.1, on the reverse strand, counting down.
GTCAAGTTGGAAGGATGGTGCCTGGGCACCAGAAACCCCCTTGTCCTTCACCCTAGTGAATATCACAAGTGGCAAATATGTGCACCCTGAGACACGTAAAGACAATCTTTCTGTCTGCAGAGAGAGCTGTCGGTGGTGTGTTCTCATCTAGACAGGCTTAAAATAGGCATTTAAAAAAGTTACAATTGATTCTGAGTGTGTTTTAATTCTGTGTGCCTAGTACACTAGAGAGCTAGAGGTACCGTAATTTTTATTTACATAAAAGCGTTCTCAAAAGATGAAGGACAGCAGATTAGTGGTTTTATTTTTTTATTTCCTAGCTGTGCAAGGTGCAAGAGAAGATGTTAAATGGGAAGGAGGGAGTGCAAAAAGTGGACGCTGAGGAGAGGCTGTGATGTTCTGTGTCTTGGGTGTCACATATTATCTGCCTTAGATTTATTGGGGAAACCTGCCTATCTGAACTGTAGTTATCCAAGTGCTTTTACTGTAGGAATATAAAAGGAAAATATGATTTGTATTTTCTTTCTCTAAAACCTACAGCCTAGCTGCAGAATTAATATTTTTTCATTATAGTTGTGCGTATTAGGTCCTTCTCCCACCTCACTTTGCTCTTGGATGTTATTTCCACATTTTTTTTTAGGATTATGTATGTCTTCATTAAAAACATGTCTGCACGAGTATTGCAGAATGAAATACCATGTTTATTCACGGTATGTTCCTGCTATAGGAATTTCTCTGCAGAAACATAAGTCTGCATGCTTGTGTGTCCAGTCTGAAGTGCTCCAGAGCAGATGCCACCCATGTTCTGCAGGAGGCCGTAGTCCAGGATGCAATTCTGCTTGCAAACCCCAGCCAAGAAATTCTATGGCTCAGTCTTCCCTGACTTTCTTCCTCAGCTGTTCACTGTTATCCCTTTCCAACCTGCCAGTGTAACTCCTCAGCGAGTGTGATCCATGGGAGAAAATAACTGTCTAGGCTGTTCTGGCAGAACTCAGGTTAGGGAGCGCTACTAGATTTCACCTCCTCCTGAACACCGACGCACCTGGACAGCATTCCACTCTAAGGACAGCTAAGATCCCCTGCAAAATAGTGCTGTCTTCCTTACAAAATAATTAGGGTTGTTAACATTTATAGTAGGTGCTGCTTTTTGTGCGCTGTGCCCAAACTACAAATCCAGGGACAGAATGGCTAAGATGTTCTGTTCCTTGTGAACTGGCTAGCATTGTTAGCTTATTTACAGTAGGTCCTTCTTTTTGGGATGGCATTATCCAAACCACTGGCTTGTGGAGCCAGGTGACACGTGTCCTTTCTTTAAAAATCGCCTTGGCACCGCTGATGGAAGGCAGCGGCTTCCAGGTAAATCTTCCGGGTTTCAGGCATGTGTGAGAAGAGTTAGCTTGCGTATGCTTTTCATACAGCATCAGCAGCTCCTTGTCAGGCCCTGTGTGTATAGTACAGAAAGGAGCGCTCTGCTGCTTGGGCAGCCTTTCTTGCTGAGAGAGGTGGTGTTCTGTGGAAGAAGCCGTGTTTCACATGAAAGCCTCTGGGAAGGCTTTATTCAGCTTCCTAAGTGTACCTTATTTTCTAGAAAGCAAGAGCTGCTCTAGGGCACACGCAGTCAGAGGTTTCCTTGCTTTGAGTGGGAAGATCCACAGTGATTTTTTTTTTTTTTTAATATATATGCTTTTTCTATGACAAGCTAGGAAGATGAGAAAAGAGGACAAATGATGAATATTGAAGCTTTGTTCGAGGCTAACTTAATGTTTGTTCTGCAGTATGAGCTCAGTGCTTGTTTTTACCTGGTTATGAAAATACGAAGACTCTTACACTTTGCTATTTAGTACTTACAAGGTAGCATGAAGAACGTCTTACAGGGTATCTTTTTGATCCTGCTTGTTATAATTCAAAGTACTGTATTCAGAAGACATATGAAAGTACATTTTAATTCAAATCAAAAGGAGAATGTGTTAGAGAGCTGCATTCTGTACTTGGAGAACAAAGCAGCAACTTACTCAAAGTGCTCTGAGACACAACAGGTTGTTGCTATTATTCAGGACCTTTCTACGCTGATTCCCCGCCTCTCCCCAGCAGTTTAGGAAGCTGGTATGATATATGCCTGGACTGGCATCTTGGTAAGCAAAATGGGTAATCCTGAAATCATTGATGGGAGTGTGGACTGTGGCTTGTGTGGAGGATACAAAAAGGAGGCCAGTGCCCTGTGCTGGAGGGACTGTGTTTGCAGGTAACACCAGTGTGCACACAGCGTGTTCATGAGTAATCGTCTCTGTAAAAGGAATTGCAGAAAGCTGACTAGATGTCTGGCTAAACAGTTACTCAGTCTGGTTAACCTATTGCAAGTGGATCATTCACAAAAAATAATCAGTTTTCTCACAGTCAGTTGTGTTGCCCTGCTTCTTTAACATGAGACAGAGAGTTGCTTTGCAGTGCATTGTGGGCGGGTTTTGTTGAGCTTCGTACCCGCAGCTGTTACTTTAATGCATGTGCAATTTTTTTCAACAATGCTGGAACTAAATATTTTTCCTCTTAAATGAAATATGTCCACAATAAAAAAAAAAAAAATTCCTCATTGAGCCAGGTTTCTGGTGGCTGCAGGATTGCTGGAGGACAGCCAGTGGGGCTTGCTGACTGAAGATAAGAATTGGAAAGTGGCAGCATGTGAGTCTAGAAATGGGAAATGCTGGTGCTTGGCTACACGCAGCTAGAACTGGTAGAACAGCTGGTGACATGTCTCGTCTCTGTTTGAAAGATGGTTTTGGCTTACAGTCCACAGCCACGCTCCGTGAGTTACAGAGCAAACTTCATCAGCGTTTGCGTTTTGTTTGGTGGGTGGCTCTTTTTTAACACTGCTCAAGATAATTTGTGCTCTTCTCTTTCTCCTGTCTTCCTTCCCTCTTATGGCATACGGTGCAGTTATTTCTCTGCAGTCTTACTGTTTTCTGTCGATGTTATTCTTGTTCTCCTGCTTGCTGCTCGGGGCCATAGGGAAGGGATTCAGCTCCTCCACCTGTACACTGTGTTGGTAACTGAAGCTCCTCCTTCAGAGCAGAGCAAGGAAGGGGAAATCTGATATCTATAATGGTTATCTACAAACTCAGAAGTCAGCAAGGTCCCATACTGTGTGTGTGACATTTCCATTCTTAAAAGCGGTTTCCCAGAATGGGGAAGAGGCCAGTCAGAGTCAAGTTTAGAAGGAAGAATGGCTGTGTAAAATCACAGGCGAGGTCTTAGCAGTCAATACCTGTTTGTTAATGGTTCCTCCTTTATGACAAGTTAGATTTGTGGAGACAGAAATGACTATAGGAATCAACTGGGAATTACTTTAAGTGGAAACTCCCACAGTCATTAATGAATTTCCAGTGTAACATCTTTATTAAAGAAAGCATCCTCCCTTTTTTTTTTTTCCCCCTAAGAGGCAATATTAATGAGCAGCAGTACTTCTAATACTGGATAAAGAGTCTAAACAAAGGCAAAAAACACAACACTGATTGTTCATTTTACTGTTTTTGTGATACCCCGATCCTGTTTGGTATTGCAAATCTCCATTGCTGTTTAAAATTTTCGCCATAGAACTGAGAGAGAAATCATGACAGTCCAGCAAAAACGAATGCATAAAAAAAAGGTGTATGTTTAACATAAGACCACTGGAAGCACTTCCAGATGGAGAGATGGTGCTGCCTGGAATAGTGGTGCTCTCTTTGCAGGAAGGGAATTTTATTGTTGCCATCTTGAGGAGTGAGTTTTTCTAAAAGCTGTCAAGTTTTTGAGATAAGTTATGCATTTTGTAATGCACTGTGGCAAAAAACCAAAATGTTGCGATGAAAACGTTTTATACTTCTTAGAGGCACTTTACTTAATACCATTGCTTTGCAAATGCTAATTGTTGCTGATGAAAATTGGGAAGTTAATACTTAATGACCCAAGGCAAACAACTTTGAAACAAGCCCGTTCCTGAAGTTTTCCGTTTTAGCACATGCCTTGTTTCAGACAAAACTTCAAATACCGGTGACTCATGGCCACCAGCTAGAAGTGTTTTGTTGTTCCTAAGGGTACAAAGCAATTTCTTTTATGTTTTGAGCAGTGAGTCAAGGCTGAAAAGCAAGTCAATAGTGCTCCTAAAAGTAAATTGGATACAGTGATTCTGTGGACGATATTTGGATTTCATGCACTGTTAGTTATTTGTGGGGATGGGCTTTGGTTTGCTGTTGTGGGTTTACTCATAAAAGATGACCAAGAGGTTCATAAGGTTTGTTCTGCTGGCGTGTTCGGCCTCTTCTGGAGTCATTGGTAACAACTGTGAGCTTCCAGAGTTCCGTATTTGTCACAGCCAGATAAGAGTGGTGATGTTTATGATGTCATTAGAGGTGAGGCGTGGGATCGTACAGTGAGCTGGTAAGGCCTGGCCTGATGGAGCACTCTCTCCCATTGCACGTAGCAGCATTTGCAATACACGCAGACCGCGGTTGCATCCACTTGACTCCTCAGCCCGGTTGACAGTGCTCTGTCATACCAACTTGTGGAGTGTCCAGCCTCTCCATCAGAGTAGCTCAGATCTGTGCTGTCAGTTAGCGGCTGTGTTTTCCTGCTTCTCTTTGCATTTGAGGTAAAATGGAAGTGCCTTGCCTTCACTGTGAGCAACCTGAGAACAGCTTGGCCTCATGAAATTACAGGTGTTTTAAAAAGAAAAAGACTTATTTATTTCACTGGCAGTAAGGAAGGGGATGTCAGCGCTTGCTCTAGTGCAGTAGCCGTGGGTGTGGGAGGAAAGTGGTGTTCTTACCTGTTCTTCCAGGTGAAACACTTCTGCCTGTGCACAGCTGCCTTACCTACCTGCAGGTCTGAAGTTGTTTCTTCCTGTGCTGGAGGGATTCTAATGCTCTGGCATAGTCATTCTTGCTGCACGTGTGACTGCCTCTACCCTCGACACCAGAGGTGAGGAGGGCGCTTCAGCTTCTTCAGCTGCCACACAGGGGTTTTCTCTGGTTTTGGAGCATCAACATGCAAAGGTGTGGGGATTCACAAATTGATTCCAAATCAGGGGTGGAAGAGTGTGGTAGCTGATATCTTTGTAATTTCTCCCTCAGGGCGGGGGGAGCTCTTCTTTGGTCAGGGCAGCAGACATCAAACAAGAAAAAGGATGAAAGTTACCTCGCTCTGGAGTGCAGGTATTTCAGGGTTCATGGCAAATGACTGGAGTGTCCTTCCTCAGAGGCATGGGTTTGATACTGTGCAGGGTGTGGAGTGCAGCTGACTTCCCCAGTGACTCTGCTGGTCTGCTGACATGTTGTAGATGGAAGATAAATTGCTCATCATTGCAGTCTGACAGCTGCCTAGAGAACAGAGTAGGATTAATTCCTGAAGTTCTTAACTATTTCATTTACCTGGGTGGGTGTTCACTACTGAATTTCTAACTCCTTTACAAGAATGAACAGTAATATAATTACCTGCTTTGTTCATTTCACGTACGCCTAGCATCCTAGATAACACAGCTAGTATATTGTTATTTACCTCTCCTAGGAAAAAATCTAGATTGTTAAAATAGGCTGGTAATGCAATCTTGCTCAGTTTGGTAGCGGCAGTTGCCTTGGGCTATGGCTTATCTCATT
>NW_010391572.1:0-237 GCF_000710305.1 Buceros rhinoceros silvestris | reverse complement strand
AGGAGCCATGAAAGCTGTGCAGTTTCCCATCTTTGCTCTTCATCAGGTATATTGCCATCCATATTCTGTATCTGTTTGTTCAGGACAAAGGTGGGTTGGGTGTTTTGTGTTCCCGGTGTAGTTACACAAGGCTGCTCTCTGAGGATTGCAGACTCTGGGGTTGGGACTTGTAGTGCCTGCGGTGATAGGCAGCTGCTCTGTAATTAAGTAAGAAAATGCCCTATTCATTTGGGGTGG
>NW_010391571.1:3847-4159 GCF_000710305.1 Buceros rhinoceros silvestris | reverse complement strand
GACACCCTGTGCCCCAGAAGGCCACTACCTTCCTGTACTTCTTGGCCACCCTGTACAGGTGCGGCTCCTCTTCCCGCCCGATCGGGGACTCGGGGACTTGGCTGAAGTTGTCAAACTCGTTGTCCGTCTCTTTCAACCGATAGGGAATCTGCGAGGGGGAAGAGAAGGGAGGAGCAGCTGAACCCCGACGCGGGGAGAGGCACCAAGCGGCTCCTGGGCTTTCCTGCCTCCCTGAGTGAGCAAAGGAATAAACCAGAAGGGAGCGGGGCCCTCCCCGATCCTGCTGGCAGCTCCACACCCTCCCTCTTCCAC
>NW_010391571.1:2127-2455 GCF_000710305.1 Buceros rhinoceros silvestris | reverse complement strand
GAGCAGGGCGTCGCTGGTCAGCGGCACCGGGATGAGCGAGAGCGGCACGAGGTCCTGGTTCCAGTCGAGGTGCGGCAGCGTGTCCACCATGCAGGGCAGGGCGAAGTCGGTCTCCCGTGAGTAGGCGTTGAAGGAGACCTCAGGGGAGTCAGCCCCGAGGAGGACGCAGCCCTCGGAGTCACCGAAGGCCAGCGCCTGCTTGCTGGCCGAGACATCGAAGGTCATGATCAGGGGCCCGACGGTGTTGACGTGGAAGATGTCAGCGGGGTTGGCCAGGCCGGTGGGCTCGCAGAACTGGCACTGCCCTGCGCGGGGGAAGCCCGGGAGG
>NW_010391571.1:1338-1828 GCF_000710305.1 Buceros rhinoceros silvestris | reverse complement strand
TGCATCCCCTGGGGACCCACCTCCCGTGCTCGGGGTGCCGGAGGTGCGGCCCCGCTCCTCGCCCACCTGTCTGGGAGATGATGGCCAGGCGCGAGGTGTAGGTGGGGATGAAGCGGAGGAAGAAGGGGTCGATGTGGACCTGCAGCGGGGTGGTGGCCCGCATCATGCGCAGGTCATAGACCTTCAGGAAGCGGTCGCAGGCCAGGCCGTTCATCCGGCTGGAGAAGCCGCAGGTCACCAGCAGGTTCCCGTGGACGTCGAAATCGGACAAGCTGCCCGAGTAGGCGTCGAACTCGTGCTCGGCCACAAATGTGCGCAGGTCGCGCAGGGAAACGTTCATCCGGCTGGAGAAGCCGCAGGTCACCAGCAGGTTCCCGTGGACGTCGAAATCGGACAAGCTGCCCGAGTAGGCGTCGAACTCGTGCTCGGCCACAAATGTGCGCAGGTCGCGCAGGGAAACCTGGGAGGGGGCGACACCCCCGTGGGGGCG
>NW_010391571.1:477-1136 GCF_000710305.1 Buceros rhinoceros silvestris | reverse complement strand
GGCGGTACCTTCCCGGAGCTGTGCCCGCAGAAGAAGCAGCGGTTCGATTGCCTCATGATGGTGATGCCGGGAACCTCCACCGTGTACTGGGAAAGAAGCAGGAGCACGGGGTGAGCCCCAGGACGGAGCATGGCCCCATGCCAGGGAGTGGCCCCCAGCCCGGCCATTACCTTCTGCGTCTCCTGGACAGTGTTGAGGTCTATCTCGATGACGTGGCTCTGCAGCCCCCCCACGAGCAGGGTGCTGCTGTCTGTCAGCAGGAGGCTGTGCATGTCCTCGGCCTCATCCATGCTGCAGCAGAGACCACCCTCACGCTGCCGCCTGGCTCTGGGGGGCAGCGGGGCAGGATCTCGGGGGGCCGACAGGACTGGGGGAAGGCACTTACAGGTAGTCAAAGATGATGAGTCCCCCTCGCGACATGTACTTCAGGTTGGTTTTGGTCAGGAAGAGGACCCCGTTCTCCAGGCTCTGGATCTGGCGGATGTCGTCACTGCTGTTCACTTGGAAGGACGAGTACCGCTCCAGCGTCGGGCCAAAGAAGGAGGTAGCATGGCCCTGAAAGGAGCCAAGGACAGGCCTGTCAGGTGTCCTCCCTTAGACACGTCGTGGGCCAAGGCCACCCTGCCCTGCGCCAGCTCCCAGCGGGACGCTGGCTACCG
>NW_010391571.1:0-281 GCF_000710305.1 Buceros rhinoceros silvestris | reverse complement strand
CAGGCTTTTCCCTTTCAGGCAGACGTGAGTGAACCCCCCCCGTTTCCAACAGCCCCACAGGTCAGGGCGGCAAAGTTACCTGGGAAACACCGAGAGGTTGGTGCTCCGAGACCGGGCAGCAGCTCCGCACCAGGGCAGCGCAACCCCAGCCTGAGCAGGACCCAGCCCTGCGCTCACCCGCCCCACCGCAGCAGGCACCTACCCCGTGGTTCCCGACCCAGAGCATCTCCTCGTGGAGGTCGAAGTGGGAGGCGGCAACGGGCACCCCCCCCTCGGAGACG
>NW_010391570.1:5536-5760 GCF_000710305.1 Buceros rhinoceros silvestris | reverse complement strand
GAGTCTGGCTTAGGAACCGCAGGGACGGGCAAGGCACCGTGTCTGGTCGCTGAAGCGGGACCCGGGACGCTGCCTGCTGCCCGCGTCTGGCTGCTGCTAAGCCCCCACCCGAAGGCCCCATGCTGAGGCCCGGGTCTGGCCCCAGGAAGGTCAGTGGGGTCTGTGTATCAGCCAGAAAGGCAGCGCGGGCTCTGGGTGGCGGCCAGAGGTCCCCGGGGACCGGG
>NW_010391570.1:4091-5395 GCF_000710305.1 Buceros rhinoceros silvestris | reverse complement strand
ACAGGGCTGATGCTCTGGGGACAGGCTAGCGAGGTCAGCTCTAAGGACTAGCGTCAGTAACACTCCCTACCCACCCCGTGCACAAGAGAATAAATCCCGCTGCCATCCGTCTCGCTGGCCCTGTCCAGCCCAGGTCTGATGGCAGAAAGATGCCGCTGTCTGAACATCCAAATCTTGAGCCTGCTCTGGGGTCCATCCTCGAGGAGCGACGGGAAACCCTTAAAGGCCTCTTCTCCTGCAGGGCCACTGCTCCTCTTCTGTCCCTCCCTTTCTGCAGCGTGAAAGCGAGGGGAGGGCAGGAAGAGACAGTTGTCCTTCTGGGACCAGCAGCGTCAGGTATCGGAGGAGGAGAACATCTCCAAGCGCTGGCTGCATTCCAGGTGTTCAGGCCGTGGAGACTTCAGCTGGCAGGATGGTGCTGGGTCCCGCAGAGAGGCCCTCCCCGGCCCGGCCCTTAGATCGCGAGGGACTTGTTGCGCCGGAGCAGGCAGACGGCAGTAGCCAGGGACGTCAGCGTGGTGACCACGAAGAGGAGGATGAGGATGACCCAGTAGTTGTACAACATGCTTTTGTGGGAAGAGGGCTTCTCTGCCGGGATCATGTTGGTGAGGTTCAGCATGTAGCCCAGGGCCCAGCCGATGGAGGTTTCTCCTGCCTGTGCAAACAGCGTGCCATGGTCACGCTCTGGTCAGCCCAGCTCCATGCCCCTCATGAGACCTTCCAGGGAGCACGCAGTGTCAGCCCAGAGGAGGAGTTGGGGGCAGCCCACAGCACCCTGAGCCCCCGCTCGCCCACAGGTCCAGCCAGCCCAGAGCCAAAGCAGTGCTGAGCGGGGCTCACCCGGCAGAGCAGGATCTCATCCGCTCCGGCCACTCCTGATCTCACTGCCCATCCCACGGCTCGTGCGGGTGAGGGGACTTGGCAACGGTGGGATCCTGCCCTGGTAACACTTCCCTACATACTACAGCAAAGAGTTTTTTGAGGTGTCTGGTATCTTGAGGGCCAAGGAAGGACTGGAGGACCTTTTCCTCACTCCATGAGCACCCTGCAGTCAGCTCAGCTAAGTTTTTTCCACCTCCCAGAAGATCCACCCAGTCACTGGGGGTCCCACCCAGCCCCTGTCCCTGAAATCTTCCCTTGGCCCTTTCTTGTGTGGGACCATTGCTCCTGCCAGGCTTTTCAGCCAAACTTCAAACGGATACCGTGGGATGGGGAGGGGCTCTGGTGGTACCCACCTTCTTCTGGAAGGCGATGTTGGGGAAGGAGTGGCTGTTGAAGTTGTAGCCCTTGGTGGTGAGCAGATA
>NW_010391570.1:2300-3986 GCF_000710305.1 Buceros rhinoceros silvestris | reverse complement strand
TTGGGTGTGAGCAGATAAACAAACGTGCTGACGGCGCAGTAATCCGGCAGCCTCTTCTCCAGCGCGGGGGCTTTCCGGAGCAGCTGGGTGGGAAGCACAGATGGAGGGAGACAGAACAGGGGTCAAGACAGCAGGGTCCAGGCTTTGTTCCTGTGGCCTTGAGCTCTGACTGGTTGCAGTTGGCTGGCCCAGGCGCTGCCCTTACCCACCTGAGCCTCTCCTGGTCCCGTGTGGGAGCCATCACCCACCCTCCCCTTACTCCACGGCTGCCAGGACACTCAGCCGCGCCGAGGGCGGCTCTCAGAGCCCGGTGATGCCCCACACAAAGCAGCCCTCTCCTCTCTGCCGTGCCCAGGAACCCACCTCACTCCAGCTGGTGGCACAGATGGTCTCAGCAGCATCCTTCAGGTCGCTGGGCAAGTGCACGGGTTTCCCCATCAACGTCTGGATGAAGTCCACCGTGTAGAAGAAGGCAGAGAAGGCCTGATGGAGGAAAGGAGGCAGCTGTGGGACAGGCTGGGAGAAAACCTCTCACCATGAACAGCCGCTCTGACTGATGTGGTGGGCACAAGCAACTGCCTATGGGGTCTGGCTTTGCAACTGCATGATGCCAGGGGCTGTGGACACCCGCCCACCCGGCGGCCCCGCCACCGCCCCGCTCCGCGGCAGGACTTACGATGAACTTTCCTGAAACCTCCGGCTGGAAGATGCCATCGAAGGAGCAGCGGGAGAAGGAGCAGGTGGAGAAGTCAAAGAGCTTGCTGACGTGCAGAGTGCAGAGGGTCCCGTTCCCGGTGCCGACCACGGTGACGGTGGTGTTGAGGGCAAGGTTTGGCTTCTCCTTCTCCGTGCAGGGGCTGTCATAGACACTGCTCAGCAACAGGTTCTTCTGGTAGCCCGTGGGCCAGCAGGGATGGGAGATGGGTGCCTGGAGGCTCTCCACCTGCTGGAGAAGCGATGTGTAGGAGGCATGAGCTGGGCCATAGCCCCAGCTCGGCCCCATGCTGCTGCCTGCCTGCCCCGTTCCCCTGCCAGGGGGATGCGGAGGAGCTGGGGCAGCGGGATACAGAGCTGGCAGTTGGGGGCATCTCGAGGTGACTCAGGACATCTTGGCTCTGGCTGAGGGGCGCAACACCTCGTGGAATAGGAGGGAGGAAGCCCTGGGACCATGGGAGGGGGTTGGGGGAAAACCCAAGAGCTGGCTGGGAAAGGTGTTGAGCCGGCCCTGGGGCTGTTCTAGAGCCAGGGCTGGGGGACAACCCTGGATAAACACCAGGATGAGGCGGTACCTCTGTCGGTACCTCCATCGAGCACATGCTGGTACCTGGAGGAGCTTGGAGAGCAGCCTCTTGAGGACCTGGTCCCTCCCGTAGCAGAGGAAGCTGTGAGTGTACACTTTGTACGCCTGGCCATACAGCTTCAGCATCACCTCATTTCTGGGGTCTTCGATGGTGTCCCTGGTTTCGAAGGTGATCTGTGTGGAAGCACCCCCGAAGTCCATGGCCCCCAGGGTCTTCTTCTGGGGCTGGATCCATTCCCCGAGCCACCCACGCTGAGCGAGGCAAGAGCAGGCGTAAGGATGTGAGGAGCCGCGGGACAGCCTGGCCTCCGCGGCCATCCCCGCGGGGCACCGTGAGCCCCTGCCCACCTTGATGAAGTTCTCCAGGAGGTAGTTTGCAGTGACCC
>NW_010391570.1:1261-1593 GCF_000710305.1 Buceros rhinoceros silvestris | reverse complement strand
GCTTCCCACCAGGCTGGCAAGCGGTGCAGGGGATCTTTCCTCCAGGTAAGCCGAAAAGACTGGGCGGCTTATTGTGGTGCTGGCCCCACGGCAGCCCTGGTCCAGCCTTGGCCACACTGGCTGTGCCCTACGAGCATCTCCTGCTCTGGCAGGCAGGAGCACATCTGCAAGGGGCACGGAGCAAGGCAGCTGGGGGGTAGGAGCTTTGCCTGGGAAAGGGGCAATGTCACAGCTGTCCTTCGCCGTCTCCACCCTGCCTGGGTGGCGAGACGGGCGGCTGGCACGGCAGGGTCCCCCGGCCGCGAGAAACAAGGCAGCCGGCCCGGCCCAAC
>NW_010391570.1:692-1076 GCF_000710305.1 Buceros rhinoceros silvestris | reverse complement strand
AGGTAGAGCGGGGTGCCCGCCTGCTTCTCCTTGGGCACGTCTCCAAGAGCCTGGTTCAGGCAGGGCACCAAGCTTGTCCCTGCGGCCGGAGGGTTGGAGCTGTAGCTGGAAATGCCAGGACCTGCAGAGAGGAAACAGCATTGCTGTGGTGGGTCGACAACGCTCGGTGGGACGACGCTCGGTGGGCAGCTCTGCCCCTCCGAGGCTGCTCAGAAGGTGGGTAGGTTTCTGTGGGCATGGAGCCATCCAGAGTCCTGCCACATCTCCCTGCCCGCGCCGCGTCCCCTGCTGGCTGACGACCTGGGGAAGGTTGTGTAAATGGAGAGTGGAGAATGGGATTGTTTGCTGGTGGCTCAGTGCCGGGAGAGGACAACCAGCGGCACG
>NW_010391570.1:0-320 GCF_000710305.1 Buceros rhinoceros silvestris | reverse complement strand
TAGACGAACACGGCCGTGTGGGAGGACCCGGCGTCCAGCACGATGCCGTACTGCAAGGAGGGAGGCGGTGGGTCAGGCCCGGGGGCAGGATACCCCCTCCGGCTGCCCCAGGCCATCCCGAGGGACAGCACTGGGGCTCTACGACCCCTGGGGCCAACCGGTCCTGCCCTGGCAGAGCCCTGCCCAGCAGCCCCAGGAGCCGGGCAGAGGCCAGCACTGCCCAGCTCAGCATGGCCGTGGCCACGGTCAGGATGCGGGTGCTGTCCCCAGCCCGGGACACTGACCACCCCAGGAGACCTCTTGGTGCAGCACAGGGACTG
>NW_010391569.1:0-327 GCF_000710305.1 Buceros rhinoceros silvestris | reverse complement strand
AGGCGGCCCTTTCGGTGTAAATGCACGAAGGACTCCCTTGTTCAACCAACTCTGCCACCTACAATGCGCCTAAGAAAGCCAAGAGCCACTAAAGCAGAGGAGGTGGCCTGCGCTGCTGCTGGTAGGTTCAAAACCAAGTCTCATTTCCTATGAGAAGCCAAATAAATGGCAGAATGCCCCGAATTTTGTTCTGAAATTCAGATCTGAGGATCATCATTAACACTGAGTCTGGCCACAGAGGTCAGAAAGGACACTCGCAAACCGTGTATTGTGTCTGCCTGTGTGACCAGTTCAAACATCTCCTGTGATTTCTGATAAAGTCTCACC
>NW_010391568.1:19979-20312 GCF_000710305.1 Buceros rhinoceros silvestris | reverse complement strand
CTGCGGCGCGCTGCCTCCTGCCCCGCGGCTGCTCTCATGGCCGTGCGCTTTTTTTCAGGCCAGCATGGTGCATTCCTTGATTGAAGCATATTCCTTACTTGACCAGATGAAGTAAGTGCTCCCGTTTTCTGTGAAGAGAATATTTTCTTCTCTGCTAAGGTTTGGAAAATGTCACTGCAGATCTTAAAACTGCCCCTGCTGGCAGCACGATTGCAGGAGCCCACACAGGGTGTGTTTATAGGGTCTAAGGAAAGTGTGCTTCTTGCTTTGCTAAATGGACAAGGTGATGGTAATTATGGCAGGGGGGGGTTATGGGGGACCCTCCGAGGTCCA
>NW_010391568.1:19461-19818 GCF_000710305.1 Buceros rhinoceros silvestris | reverse complement strand
CCCACATGACCTTCCTCCGAAGAGCGTGCTCCCGCCTGTGGCTCTCGTGGCTCTGAGCAGAAGTGATGACATAGGAACCACCCTTGCTGGCACTGCGCCGAATCCACTGGCGAGTGCTGATGCTGAGAGAGACCGTGGTGTTTTCCTGTGTTATGATAGATTGGGGAGACTTCTTTGCTCTTTGGGAGAGAAGCCCAGATGAGGTCTGTGGTGGAAGAGTGAGAACCCTCCTGCCTCATTAGGTTCTTGACAGTGGGGGATATGAAGAGGAAAAAAAGGCTTAGCGCAGCCTCTCTTATGTAGCATCTCATAAAATCTTTAAAAAAAAAAAAGAAATCACATGCTCCAGTTCAGCAG
>NW_010391568.1:18156-19351 GCF_000710305.1 Buceros rhinoceros silvestris | reverse complement strand
AGCAGGGCCAGAAAGTCCTACTGGGACTTTTTTTAAAGAATATTTTCCTTTCTGGTCATTTTGTTAGCGAGTGCTTGGGAATTGGCTGCAGGTGCCAATACAGAGACAGGCCCGAAGGGCTGTTTGCCTTGGCGCAGTGCAAGAAGTGCCTGGCACCTGGGCTAGCCTGGAGCTGTCCTGCATGTGCCCCTAGAGTCTGAGGTTTGGGGAGGGTTTCTGCACGTAACAAGATTTATTTAGTCAGATTGCAAAGTGCCCAAACCCGGGAAAGGTGAGGTGCGAGTTGCTGAGGACAGGGACAGTCTCTGCTTTGAGTACAGGTGGAGTTAAGAGCAGGTAAGAGGTGCTGCTCAGCTCTGGACCCAGCAGGCTGGTGTCCCGCCACAGCCCTGGGCTGGGACCGGACTTCTTCACTGTGTAATTCTGTGTGTAACCAGAACGTCGGATCTAATGAGGATTGCTCAAACTGAAAGAACGTGCAGAACAGGGAAAAAAAAACGCCTTGAAGCAGGTGTTCCTGCTTGGGGTGGGTGCAGCAGACAGTGCCAGGCTGGGAGAAATGCCTACCTCAGCCCAGCTGAGCAGCTTTCTCACTCGAAGGGACAGTCCAGTGAGAGGGGAGGAGAGGGTTTTGTTTGCTTTTTCAAGAGTTTCTGACAAAAGAAGGCTCCTAGTCTGAGTAGGTTAAAACTGGGCATTCCAGCTGAACCTGGAGCCTCTCATCCTGACGTGTTCCCTCCTTCCGCTCTGCCTAGGATAGTCAAGCCAAAAGTGGCCTCCATGGAGGAGATGGCGAGCTTCCATACAGACGCCTACCTGCAGCACCTGCAGAAGGTCAGCGAGGAGGGGGACGATGACCATCCGGAGTCTGTGGAGTATGGACTGGGTGAGGACGTGTATCTTCAGCGAGAGATTCACTGAATGCCAGGCCCAGGCTGCTTTTTGCTCATCCTGTCTAACCTCAGGTGGGCTGCTGGGCTGTTGGTGAAGGGAAACACACTTTGACGGGGCGTTGCGGAACCTGTCAGCCAGCAGCCACCCGTCGTCCGGACGTTTTCTCTGTTGCCAGCAGAGGGTACCAGCAGCCTCGCGCTCCTGGAGCTCAGCCTGTCCCTTGCACACTGGCAGCCAGCGCCTTTTGCTGCTGCTCTGAGGATCTCGGGCAGGAGAGGAGGCCTTCGCGTGCTGCCCTTGG
>NW_010391568.1:9191-18022 GCF_000710305.1 Buceros rhinoceros silvestris | reverse complement strand
GTGCCGCCAGCCTGCTGTGGTGGGTGGCACGTGTGTACAACAGCCTCAGGCCACAGCCGGGGACCAGGGCGGCTGCTGTTTGCCTGTGTGCTCACACCTGGAGCAGAGAGCTCTTGTCTGCCTGGACTTAAGACAGCCTGAGCAATGCAGTAGTTAAAGCAGGTGGCTGTGAGTACTGTCTCCTTGACTTCGGGAAATTAATTAAATTTATTGCCAATTAATAACAGAGTAGGATAGTGAGAATTGAAAACAAAACTAAAATCACCTTCTGCCCACCCGTCCCTTCTTCCTGGGCTCAACTTCTCCCCCAGCTCCGGTCCTGCTTGCGCGGCCTGCCTTGGGAAGAGAGCGGAGCCTGCCTGCCGCCAGCCTGCTGTGGTGGGTGGCACGTGTGTACAACAGCCTCAGGCCACAGCCGGGGACCAGGGCGGCTGCTGTTTGCCTGTGTGCTCACACCTGGAGCAGAGAGCTCTTGTCTGCCTGGACTTAAGACAGCCTGAGCAATGCAGTAGTTAAAGCAGGTGGCTGTGAGTACTGTCTCCTTGACTTCGGGAAATTAATTAAATTTATTGCCAATTAATAACAGAGTAGGATAGTGAGAATTGAAAACAAAACTAAAATCACCTTCTGCCCACCCGTCCCTTCTTCCTGGGCTCAACTTCTCCCCCAGCTCCGGTCCTGTCCTCCGCCCTGAGCTGTGCAAGCGGTCAGGCCCTGGGGGTTGTGCTCAGTCCATCACGCGTCTCTGCTGCTCCTGGGTCCAGTCCATCACGCGCCTCTGCTGCTCCTTCTTCCTCACGCTCTGCCCCCGCTCCAGCGCGGGTTCCGTCCCGCGGCAGACGGTCCTCACAAACCTCTCCTGCACGAGTCCTTCCCACGGGCTGCAGTTCTTCACGCACTGCTCCGGTGTGGGTGCCCCGTGGGGTGACGAGTCCCGCCAGCAAAGCTGCTCCGGCGCGGGCTCCTCTCTCCGTGGGTCCACAGGTCCTGCCAGGAGCCTGCTCCTTCGCAGGCTTCCCACAGGGTCACAGCCTCCCTCGTGTCTCCACCTGCTCTGCCTCCAGGGGGACAGCCTGCCTCACCGTGGGTCTACACCACAGGCTGCAGGGGAATCTGCTCCCGGGCCCGGAGCAACTCTTCCTCCTCCTCTTTATTCACTGACCTTCGTGTCTGCGGGGCTGTTTCTCTTGCATGTTCTTGCTCCTCTCTCCTAGCTGCTGTGCAGTGTTTTTTACCCTTTCTTCACTGTCTTATCAGAGACGTGCTACCACCATCGCTGATGGGCTCAGTTTTGGCCAGTGGCTGGTCAGTCTTGGAGCTGTCTCTGTCCAGCATGGGTGCAGCTCCTGGTGTCTTCTCCAGAAGCCACCCCTGCAGCTCCCCTCTGCTACCATGCAAACCCAATACAATTTTGTTCCTCCTTAGGTCCCCTAAATCTGCTGTGTGAGTCCGAATCTGAACCCTGTTGTGAGGGTTTTGAGCCATGGCTTTTTCATTGTGCCTGGAACAGAGAGTTAGAGCAGCAGTTAGAGAGAGAGAGCCCAAAACAGAGGGAATGTGCTTCCCCCAGAGGAAAAGGCCTGTTGTGTCTGACCCATGGACTCTTACCTGCAGGTTATGACTGTCCGGCTACTGAAGGGATCTTTGAGTATGCAGCAGCTGTGGGAGGAGCCACCATCACCGCAGCCCAGTGCCTGCTGGACGGCAAGTGCAAGGTAGCAATTAACTGGCCTGGAGGGTGGCATCATGCAAAGAAGTAAGAAAACAATCTCTTCCCTTGTGTTTTCTCACCTGATGTCTGAACCCAGCCTCCTAGCTCCCAGCCTCCCTGCAAACCCTCCGGGTGTGGTGATCCAGCTGGAAGAGAGAGCAAGGGGTGAGAGGGGTGAGGGAAGGCCAGGGCTGGATAGGAAAGAAGCAGAGTGTAGGGCAGAGGTCTGAGAGTCAGCTGGTCACTGCCCAGTCCTGGTGATACCGTGGGCTTCAGTACGGTGTGATGGGTGTGAGGTGGGTGTTTGCAGAGGTGTCCTGCCATCCATCCGTCCTCTGAGAGTTCGAGTGAGGCTTGATCTTGAGTCCATGGAGAAGGGCTGAGGAGAGGCCAACAGTTGGTGTTGCTTCCAACTCAAGAGAACAGGAACACAGCAACATGTTGTCCAAATTGTTTTGTGCGGTGTTTTTGGTCTCTTAATAAGAGGTCTGAAACAGTGCAGCACTGACCTCTGGGTTTCCCCATGCTGTTTGGTGGCTATTTGGACCAAGCTGTAATGGCAGTAATGATCTTCCAGAGCAACAGGAGAGGGAGTAAAAATTTCTTACCCAGGTCCTGTCACTCTGCAGTGGTAAAATAATCTGTTTCCATGTCTTCCCTGTTTTCCATGGGTGTATGTTTTATTTTGTGTCCCCTGTACCCCAAAACATGAGACCTCTCTGCAAACACAGATAGGACAGCACCCTTCCTTGTCCCCAGCTAACCAGCCTTTGCAGCGCTGTTCTGTTTCCCAGGGGAGCCCCAGAAACCAGCGTGAACCACATTGTCTAACCCTAGCTGCTTGCACATGAGCATACAGATCTCTCTTCTTGCTCCAGTGACTTTTCTGACCTGGCAGAGCCACTCTGGAGCTGTGACAGTAGTGTGCAAATGCCAGCGACGGCAATGTCTCGTCAGGACCTTTTTCCTGGTCAGCACTTCGCTGAACATGGGTTCAGCTACGGCTTGCTGAAAAAGGAGAGGGTTTCGTGTGGCCGAGCTGAGCCCTCTTGCTCTTTGCAGGTGGGGTGGCTTTTGAAAACTCTTCTATTCTCTTTTATCTTCATTACGTGGTTTATAAAATGCTTGTGACAGAAGAAATCTTGGCCATGCTTTGAGCTGCTCCTGACCCCTCCCTCGGTCGCTGATGGGCCTCAGCCAGGCTCTTCATCCTCCTCTGTGCCCCTGCACCGTGGACACTTACGAAGTAAAAGTGACAGCGCTGTGATCCGTGGCGATTGCATTGGCGATATTGTACCTCACAGATAGTGTTTTCACAGAGATGAAGCTTCTGGCTTCTGTTACCTGAACGATGCTGTCTTGGGGATCCTGCGGCTGCGCCAGAAATTTGACCGTGTCCTTTATATCGATTTGGATTTGCATCATGGGGATGGTAAGACCCTTTGCAGAATGCAAACTGCGCAGCTGCACAGACACGGGGAAGGGAATGGAAGAAGCCAAGGCCGGTGCTTTGTCTCCTTTCAGTACAGTCAAGTTACCTCAATCCATTTCTGCCTTCACTTGCTTTATGGATTTGCCCTGTGCTGCTCATCAGACCTCTCTTGAGGGTCTGGGCAGTGGTCTTGTACCTCTAGCAGCAATCAGTATATTCCCATTCCAGTAATCCCCTCTCCAGCAAAGCTTCCTCCAGTCCCTTGTCTCCCATCCTGGCAGAACAGCTGCTGACAGCACCTAATTTTTTGGTGCCACCAGTGCAAGAGGGGAGCAGTCAGTAGTAAATGGTGCTTTTAAAGGAAGGCTTGATGCTATAAAACTAACACCAGAGCTGGCCTTGTCAAAACTGTTCTCTCCTTCAGGGACATTATTTCAGCAGCGTTCAACATTTCCTGCTCTCCTGTATTTTATGGTGTGTTTCATTTTGCTGCATTTTCCCCCTACGCTTGGTTTTCTGTTGAGTTTCCTGTCACTTTTTTCCCCACCCCTACTATTTTAATATATCTTTAAGGGGGGAAAAAAAAAAAGACATGTTGAACCGCAACATTGCTGAGAAAAAGCGAGAGAGCCTGGTAGTTCTGATTCTAATCAGAGCCAAGCTCTGTCCCAAGGCATCCCCACTCGGCTCCCTCCCCCAGCCTTGCCGGCCAAGGAGTGCAGACGAGTGCTGCTGATATGGGCATTGGGCCGAGGTGTCGAGATCCATCCAGTGTTACTGAGCGTGAGACCCACCAAATTCATTTCAGTTGTGACCTTTGCTGCAAGTGAATCCGAGTCTCTGCTGATTAAGGGTGGATTTATTGAGCCACATCTGTTTTTCTGCTTTCTTCATTCTCTTCTGGCTCGCTCGCTCGCTGCCCCAGGTTTATCAGGTGGCTCATTTGTGTGTTTAGGCTGTTATTTATGTGAATGAGACATGAAAGCTTTTTTCTCTTCCCTTTCCTGATAGGAGTTGAAGATGCCTTTAGCTTCACCTCGAAAGTCATGACTGTTTCTCTGCACAAGTTTTCGCCAGGATTTTTCCCAGGCAAGTTGAACGTTTGAGGCTTGTGCTAACGTGGTTCATAGATCACCGACAAGGCCTCAGCAAAGGCAAGTCCTACCCCTTCTGTGCAGCAGAGGCATCTCGCAGCCTCCCGTGTTGACCCAGGAGAAGGAAAGAGGGAGGAACTACATGCTTGGCATTTCCACCTTTCTGGTTGTGGGCAAGCTCTGGGCAGAGCCACTGCTGGGCGGCCTCCTGCAGCCCTTGAAAGGTATGAGACAGGACGGGGCCGAAGGCGAGAACCAGGCCCATCCAGCCTCTCCTTTGCTAGTGGTGGCAAGTGGACTTCTCCGTAAGCATGCCAAATGCCCTGGCTCTCTGGTCTCGTCTGTGACGTCCCACGTGTTTCTCTTGCTGCTCATCCCCTCTCCTCCATAATTGACCGTGGGCTGTTTCTGTGTTGCAGGCACCGGCGATGTCACTGATGTTGGCCTGGGGAAAGGTCGCTATTACAGCGTGAATGTACCTATTCAAGATGGCATTCAGGATGAGAAATACTATCAGATCTGTGAAACGTAAGCCCCCTTGTTTTGATGCGGTTCACTTGGATGGGATTTTAGAGAACAGAGACTGCACAGATTTTGTTTGTTTACTATTTTTAATTACAGGCCTTTCTTAAGGCTTGCCCCTTCCACTGTTACAGTTTTTGATTATGACGAACATGGATCTTAAGAGGTCTCGGAGCTCTTGTCCAAATCCTTAGGTCAGCTGAATGTACAGAGGCATTTGTGGTGTCTGGAGGGTCTCTTAGTCATGCACGAGTCAGCCTTGTATATTTGAGACTGAGAAGGGGCAAGTACTTTTTACCTATGAACTTAGGCCTAAACGCTTTTTCTTCAAATAAATGCTCTAACTCTGACCGTCTGTGAGATATATGCTTGGGGCTGAGCTAGAAGTGTTTTCTGAGCACCTTTTGTCTGTGCTGGAAGAATGAAAGGCTGAATGTCTGCCGTGTGGTAATGGACCTCACAAGCCATTGCCCTTGTCAAAACTGGGCTGCAGGGCTTGTTCTCTTCAAGGGAAGAGGAGCCTCACCACAGGGCTGTAGGATGTGGTAGCACAGCTGCCTCTCTGCTCTTCACACTTGAGGGCTGAAACCTCTCCAGACCTGTAGCCCATTAGGGCAGTCATACTGTGGCTGTGCCTCCTGCTAGCTTGTTGGTGCTTGTCACTGCTGGGGGTAGAGCAGCCCTCTTCCTGCTGGAGGGTGAGTTTCCCACAGGCAGGGCAGCTTTAGGGGCTGAGCAGGGGTTAGGAGCCCAGTCAGGAGTAGCCTGTTGCATGGATTCTTTGTTGAAGGACATCAAAACCTATCATAGGCACTGCGTCCCAAACCCATGGTGGGATTGGAGTCCCAGACTCACTCTGACATGGGTTTCTGCAGGCTGACTACACCTTGTGTCGAGCATTTTCTTGTACGCTTCTGCATCCCCTGCTGGTAAGAGGAGGTCTGCTCCTTGGCAGCCCTCTGCTGCTTGTCGAGGCGCTCCCAGATCAGGCCCTCCTGGAGCAAAAAGCCGGAGAGATGCTGTGCAAAACAGTCTCGCCTTCCTCGGTGCCAGAGAGGACCGTCTCCGCAGTCTCTGTGGAGGCTGATTTGGTGCAGCGCAGCAATACAAATAAATGGGGAGGAAGTTTGCTCTTGGTGTCTTGCAGCATGTGTGCTTCGTACTTCCCTGAACTTGTTGGTTAGCCGGGGAACAGAAAGAGAGCAGAACGTCCCCTTTGCACGTGTCAAAGGAGTGTGCAGCCCAGACTGCATGGTCCTCACTGGCCACGTTCTGCCCTGGCTCAGTGATGGGGCTGCCATTCCCCTGGAGCCAGCTGTCACAGGTCAGAGGTTTCTGTGCAGCTGTGAGGCCGTGAGAGATCTTCACTGTGCTCTTGGTGCATCTTGATGCAAGGTCAGATGTCTGACTGCATTGCAAGAGTTCCCAGACAAGCTTGGAGCTCTGATGGTGTGACTGAGCTGGTCTCCCTGAGGGATGCTGCCACACGGGGAGG
This sequence comes from Buceros rhinoceros silvestris, assembly GCF_000710305.1. Lineage (NCBI taxonomy): Eukaryota > Metazoa > Chordata > Aves > Bucerotiformes > Bucerotidae > Buceros > Buceros rhinoceros. The sequence continues at coordinate 11,768 of NW_010391568.1, read as the reverse complement.
AGCCCCATTCTCACTGCCTTACTCTTGGCTGCTCACCCCTTTTACCCCTTTTCCTTGCCACGAACCAGTTGAGGGAGTTAACCTAGCAGAAAACTAACCTTGCTAAGCAACTTTCTGCGAGTTCAGGTCTCTGTAACGACACACTGTGGGATCAAAGCAGCTCCATCATAAGCAAAAGGAAGGAGTGGGAAGTATGGGTGGAAGGGACTACCTGCTGCTGTATGGTCCGTTTAGCTTTATTGTCAGCTTAAGCTTGTAGCCTGCATGCGTGTGAGGGTTCGGCAGCATCCGGATGGGTCTGTGGCTGCAGAGCAGAGCAGTCCTGCTGATTGCCTGAAACACCAGAAAGAATTACTCTGTTCCTGAGCACAGTGTGGGGCAAGAAGGGGGCTAAGCCATCCTTATGAATTAACAGTGGTCCCAGCAGCTAGAGACAAATGCTGTTGTGTCAAGCTTTACCTCGTGATCAGGGATCTCAGAGGACAGCATTCTCCCAAGGATGACCCCAGTCAAGTATGGCTACAATGTTGTGTCATTTAGGCGATGTCTGCAATGTGCTTTGGAAATGAAAAGCCCTGGAAGAGAGCGAACTTTGTTTAAAACTCCTCATGCAGCCAGTAAAAATCTGCAGGGATGAGCTAAAAGGCTCTTCTCCGTCCTCACTGGGAGACCTTGCTGAGCAGCAGTAGGAAACCTCGGCCTGAAGTGAGTTTCACTGAGGGACATAGTAGAAGAACTTGTAATAGTGATTGTGTTTTGGTGGAAGTGGCTGTCCTTGCACAGTGAGATCGGTGAGGCGGCAGGGAACCCCTAGTCTTTGCTAGCAAGAGGTAAACCTTCATTTCTATGTTATTTCACGTGCATCTGTCCATTTCTGGTGGATCCAGAGGGAAGGTAAGGCTTCCTAGGGGAAAAGTGAGCTGTTTGAACTGGGCCATGTCACCTGTCCGTCTAGCAAAAGTGGAGGAGCCTGTCTGAGGGACATGGGAGCAGGGGGACAGAGAGAGCTCACAGGAGTGAGATGTGCTTGCAGAGGTCTGAGTGCAGGCAACAAAGGACCTCACCAGCAGCAGAAGCCAAGCATCAAGAAGCCCTACAGTGTTTGAAGAAAGCCGTTTAGTTCTTAATCTGGGGAAGGGTAGTGCAGCATGGGCCGTGGGCAGAGGTGGAAGCCCCTCTCATCCACCCCATCCTCGACATCTGCAGAAGAGAGGCTGACTTTGGGTCCGCTTCAAGAAGGAAGCTTATGCTGATTTGACTGCTTTTTCTTTGACAGTGTGGTTTTCACCATCTGCCTCAGTTTGCTCAGCTTGGTGGGACTGTGTGGACAACATGGCCTGGTAGCCATCAAAACATGAGTGGTGTGTGTAGTTGTTGGCTGCCAGGCCCTGGGGTGCTGGGGCCAGGCGCTCGGCACCTTCAGCCTGTGCTGCTGTTCCCAGGGTGAACACGAATACTGGATGGAAATCCCATTTTCCTCCAGGCTCACACATTTGGTCTGAGGGTGATTGATTTTTTTTTTCCAGAGTGGTGGGTTGTTTTTTTTTTTTTGTCACCGGTTGAATTTTTTTTTCCCTGTGGTGCCTGTATCAGGCACTCAGAAGTGAATTTGTGGTGCTTGTAGACCTGATGGCCTCAGCCCTGTCTTGGCAGACCAAGGAGCTCAGTGGAGTTCCTTGCCCGGGTGCAGTGACTGGCTGAGTTTCTTGGAGTGAGTGCTGGTAAGTGCAAACTCTTCATCGCGGGGAAGCAGCACTCTGGTTTGGCACCGCAGTGGTTTCTAATTGGGTATCAGATAAGAACTGGTGATGCCTGGGTCCTCTTAACCAAGGCAAAAGCATTTATTCCAGGAATCACATCTGGTTTTACTTTAGCAAAATAAAAATGCTGTTGTGAAAGGAACGTGTTTTTTCTCTGTTGTTTGCCTTGTTTGGACTTTGAAGTGCAGTGCTGGGAACAGGGCTATTCCTTTTGTGGTGCTGGTAATAGTAAAAATCTCCTGAAGCAAAGCCAAGTGTCTGATGTGTGAAATCACTTTCTGCAGGAGAGAATACTTCTAATGAACTATTGCCAGGACACTGGCCCTGCTGCACCCCAGCATTCGCTAGAGCTGAGGGAAATGTATTTCTGCCTCAAGAGCTCTATGGGAGAGAGGAGAGCGAGAACCTAGACCGAGCCTTCCTTTGTTCACCCGGTCCTGGACTGAGTTTAGGATTGTTGTTTCAACAGTCTCTGCTCTTCACTGTGACTTTTACAGGGGAGAAAAGCCCCTGGATTTGGCTTGCGGCCCTTCTGAGGGACCCCTCTGAGCCGTGTTTGCAGTAACCACCATCACTTCTCTCCACAGCGTGCTGAAGGAGGTGTACGCCGCGTTCAACCCCGACGCAGTTGTGCTGCAGCTGGGGGCAGACACCATTGCCGGAGATCCCATGTGCTCTTTCAACATGACGCCCGAAGGAGTGGGCAAGTGCCTGAAGTACGTCCTGCAGTGGCAGCTGGCAACTCTCATCCTGGGAGGAGGTGAGTGCAGGCGTGTCCTGCTGTTCACGTCCTGCATGACCAGCAGCTTGTTCAGCA
>NW_010391568.1:5894-9117 GCF_000710305.1 Buceros rhinoceros silvestris | reverse complement strand
TTCAGCAGGGAGAGCGCAGGACAGGCTTCATCAGCACAGCATTTCAGAATAGCAAAACCCACTGTGTGCCGGGGAGAGCCCCCCAGCTCTGTGCCTGCAGCCACACCACTGCTAGCTGTTGTTGGTTTTGAGGTGGGGGCAGGCAGGTGTAGCATGTTAAACCTAAAATTTGATGTGCCTAATGCACTTTGTTTTGGGAAGGTGATGAGTGTGGCGTGTCTGTGGGCGTGCTAGGGATAGTACCTTTCTAGGCAAAAAGAAACCGCAAAACATTTGTCAAAAAATGAGACAACTGTTTGCCACTCGTGAAAATACCAAAGGAGTGTCCCGCCACTGCAGCTTGTGGAAGCATTTGAAGTAGGAATTGGAGGAGTCAATCCTTGGGGGGAAAAAAAAAAAGAAAAGAAAAAAACCCCATAAAACAAACCAAAGTTGAAAAATACGGTCTCTCTCTTTTCAAGGTGTTTTTCTCTCTTACTATTTTAATTGACTTTGCTGGAAAAAAAAATTCTTCTGAGTCTCTTGCAGGATTGGTTTCAGCTAAGGTTTCTCCTTGTGAGTTCCTGTACTATCACCATGGAGATGACCATTAGTGTAATGACTGTGAAACCTCATTTACTGGTGAAGCTGTTGCAAGTTGTACTAACGAGGTTCGTGTTTGCCCTCTTGAACATGGAAGTGCTGAAGAGCTCACCAGTGAATGACTGGGCCTCTGTGTTTTAGCTCAGGGGTCGAAGGCTGGCGTTAAAAACCAGGAATCCCCTGTCTCCACTGCTGCCCTCGCACTTCTCTCCCTGTTACCTGTGAACACCTCTCCTTGATGCCAGGAGAGAGCGCAGCGCATGGTGCTGGGTCTGCGATGGTGCCTGTGCCGTGCTGGCTGTAACTGGCGTTCACTTTGGGAGGTCTGCCCTTGCATACAGTAGCCAGCAGGTACAAAATGCAGTCTTTGGGCACAGCTTGAGTGGACGAAATAAGCTGCATTCATGTAAACTGTATGTGTTGTCTCCATGATTTATTCCTTACACTAAAACCTCTCCCTCTCTCTTCCCTTTCCCGACTCTTCCCGCTTGAAAAATCAACATTCTTGCTGGAGACAGGAGGCTACAACCTTGCCAACACAGCTCGCTGCTGGACGTACTTGACTGGGGTCATCCTTGGGAGAACACTGTCCTCTGAGATCCCTGATCACGAGGTAAAGCTTTAGCAAACCCACCCTTCTCCTTGCGCGAGGGCTGAGTCATTCTGCCCGATCCACGCGGCGTCCTTGCTGCTCAGAACTCTTTTGCTGAGACACTCCTGTAACACTAACGCACTGTCCTAGCAGCATAGTGGGTGCTTGTTCCCAGCACCTGAGGCCGATGGCATCTTTTTGCAAGGCATCTCAGGCACTAATAAACGCCAGTCTCAGATAATTACAGCAAGGATGGGGAGGGGAAAACACCTGTTTGCTCACAGAGCTCTGTAGGATGTGCTTTTGCCAGGAAAGAGCCAGGCCTTTCTCACAGCTTTAAATTTTAGCCCTTCTTTGATCAACTTTGATCAACAGAAAGTACCAGGTGCAAGGTGCAGCCTTCCTGAGCAGTGTGCCGGGGGGCCAGGGCTGTCCGTGGTCACATGTGAGCTGTCTCGGTCCCAGTACTGGCACTATTAAACTCTTGAGTGGGGCTGCACAGCTGGATGGAGGGATGCAGTTGAGGCTGAATTTGAGTGGAATAACCACAGATTCGTTATGGGTCTCAGACCACAGGTCACTGCCATTGACTCCACAGAAACGTGCACATGCAAAACAGTTCAAGCCTGCAGTGACTACAGAGGATTAGGGTTTTCCCTTTTCCTAAGGATGCTGCGGATCAGTCTGCATGAGGAAGTAAAGCATTTGTGTGGATTGAAACTGGAAATGCGTCATTATGGAAACGGGTGATTACAGATACAACGTGTTTTTTGAGAGGTGTTGTGCAGGTTTCTGCAGAAACAGGTTTTAAACAAGGCTGGATCCTTTGTATGTGCGGAAAGCAAAAAGGGTGGTGGGTCCCTCCATAGGAATTAACTGGTGAAGGTTGTTAGGTTTTGCCTGTTTGTTGTTCATGTGTTGTGTTAATGATTCCTGCACTGAGTGCCCAGAAGGATAAGAGCAGTGTGCAATGAGCTGATTGCAGGATGTTACTAAGTGCACAGTGGGACCCTTCATGCTCTGGCTACTGCTTCTCAGAGGAATTTGTATCCCCTCCTGTATCCCCCCCAGGCTTGGGCTCTGCTCTTAAGTGGTAGAACAAATGGATGTATGCTCCCTGGCTTTGAGGCATTGATGAACTGCTAATTAAAAGGCATAGGGAGAAGCATTCTCCGTCAACACGTTTATCCCATTTTTAACTGCTACAGAGCCTGCTGGTGGCTGGGACTGCCTGGCAGGTGAAGGTGGGATTTTGGGCTGTGGTGCTACCCGTGTGCCTGCCGTGTCCTGCAGCCATGTAGGGCTTGCACTGAATACAGGCAGAAGGAGCCAGCTGCCACGCTTGCGTTTTTGCCATCAAGTGGCCGCTGGGGGCTGCTTCACTGTCAGGAAGGTGTGTGACCCCAGTCATCTGTGGGATGTTTGCCCCTCCTAGAGCAGGGCTAGCTCACGTTCTCTGGCAGGAGATCAAGAGCTTGATTTCTAGCCTCACTAATGACACCAGGTGCTACTCTTCATTTACATTTATAATCCTGTTCTGCAGGAATAGGAGCAGTTTGTATCAACAGGTACCTTGAAAGCCAGAGCCACAGACTGATGCTTACAGTTTTTCAAAGGATTTCCTGTGTCAGCTTTAAATGTTTTCTTGCTTCTTCCCATCAGCATTGGTCTGTATTTTTTGCTCTTGAACCGCAACAGAGATTAACAATTTCTGAAATCAGCTCTCTTGACAAGAGCATTGAAGGATCATCTTTGTTTTCTTTAATGTAACTCTGATGCAGTTACCTGCCACCTCCCTCCTCCTAAACGGGATTGTTTCATGATGCTGAGCATAGTGTTTACTAGCCCAGGAGTAAGGGTCCTTCTCGTGTTTTCATGTTGGATGCAGCGAGTCCATTTGCATTGAAATGGAGATGTCCAGGCTTTGCCCGTGGGAAGGTCAGGTTAGCAGCTCGTCCTGAACCTGGGAAGCTGTGCCCAGAAGCTGTGGGGTACATCAGCCCACGTTTGCTCTCACGCTGTAACACACAGCGTGACGCCAGACGGCAC
>NW_010391568.1:496-5556 GCF_000710305.1 Buceros rhinoceros silvestris | reverse complement strand
CAGGAATGGAGGAAGGAGGGCAGTGAGGGAAGAAACCCAGAGCACGAATCTCATGTCCCTGGGCATCTTAGTGAACCACAGATGTCCATAAGACTTACAAGGAGCAGCTGGGGTCGCTTGGTTTGTTCAGCCTAGAAAAGAGAAGGGTGAGGGGTTCCTTATCACAGCCTACAACTTCCTGAAGGGAGACAGTGGAGGGGAGGTGCTGATCTCTCTCTGGTGACCAGTGATAGGATACAAGGAAATGCGATGAAGCATCAGTAAACTAGTGTGAAGCACTTTCGTAAATGATGTTGAGAACTTTTTGTAAGGTGTCAGCTGAAGAAAATTGGGAAGTGGAATTGAGCCCTTTGTAGCAAAAGCTGTTTTCCCTTCCCACCCGCAAGAGCTTTCTTCCCAAGCCACGCATCTGAGATTTTTTTTCCTCCCCATGTGCTCCAAGAAACAGTTGTGTCATGGTTATGTCCCCTGCAAGTGTTTCTCTTCTCTTGGTCTGGGCACCAGACTTGGCTCGCTTGGCACATTGTGATGATCTTAAATAGCATGAGATTGTGCCATGTGGAGGGTGGTACCTCCTTTAGCATGTCAGGTGAGCAGTATTGTCCAGGAAGCTGTCGGTCTGTCTGTCTCCTCTGTGCTGTAGCAGCCGATAGCAAATGCAGGGGGATAGTGTGAACACGGAGTTTCTCTGGGTGCTCTTCCAGTTTCCTGTGATGAATGGCCAAGAAGTATCCTGTTGTCTCTGTATGTGTCCCGTTGGTAACACGTAAGGCTTGGTTTGTGAGAGCATTCAGCGTTGTTACAGTACTGACGTGTTTAAGCTGGTCCTGGGGGCAGCTGCGGACCTTCAGCACTTCTCCAAACCTGTCCCAGTCAAGCGAGACCCTGGCAAAAAGAAGCGCATGAGGCTAGTGACTGGCTGTGCTTTATGGGGCTTGCCGAGAGTACGCAGGAAAGGGGGCCGCTGCTTCTCCAGTGTGGTGCGTTTGAAGCCATCCTCGTGGTTTCTGTTACTCCTTGTGCCATCCGGCACTTGACAGGGCTGAATTGGCTTGAGCCCCTGGTTGGGAGCGAGACAGGGACACCTGGTTGTGTGCCTGGATGTCATCCAATATGCACCTTGCACGGGATAACACTGAAAGCAGGGCCTTCAATCCCACTGTTCCTTATTAAAATCCTGCCTACCATAACTGGGACAGGGGCATTACAGCGGAGAGCCCACTCTGCCACCTTGGCTTGAGGTACCTGGAGCAAGTTCCTCTACCTCACAGAACAAGGGTGGCAGGTCCAGTATACAAAGCACCGAGGTTTCCAGTGATGCGAAGGTCTGTCCCCCTGTAATGGATGGAATTCATCTGCGTGTAGCTGTCTCTGTCTGCATCTTCTGAGTTTTCTGTCTTCTGGATTACTCTTTAACAGCTGGGGAGTCACAGATAGGTTATCCCTGCCCCTAGCCTGTGTCTTACAGGTGGTGCTGTTGTGTGGAGGAAACGTGGTGGGGTTTTTGTGTGAGAAAAGATTGCTAAAAGATACTTATGAAGGGGTGTATTGGGTGAGTAGCAGTTATCAAGACTTTCATTTTAAAAAACTAGATTAATCACAAAATTGCCTGGCTCTTGAAAACTGGACATGGGGGAAAAAAATTACTTTTAGATAAAAAAACTCCCCTTTTAAAGAAAACTGGTTCCCAGTACAGGAACATTCCCTTTTGGTTGTGCTCAAGGGCTATATCTGGTTGGAGATATTGGAAGCAGTTGGGCTTCCACCACTTCCTTTAGAAAATTTCCACTTCCAAAGAAAGATTTCCATCACAGGAAATGCTCAGCTTTTCTGGTTGGTTTCCTCAGTTTGGTTTGTGCCCCAGTATCCCCAGTGCCACGGGGCTGTTCCTACCTAACTCTTGAGCTTAGACTCCCAGCTGGAGACTCTGCCAGCATCTCTTGCAGTGTAAAAATTTGGTTCTTCTCTTCCTTTTGTCCTTGGTAAAGACTTTCTGGCATTGTCAGGCTCATTGGAAACTGCATCTTTGGGTTCATAGCTTAAGTCTTAAGGCCTTAGAAAAAACCCAGGTTTGTGGGTAAACATGTGTCAACAGCTTTCCCAAATAAAGCACTGGGCTAGATGTTCGACTGCTTTGGGCAGCACCACTGAGCTCTGCTTCCCAAGCCCTTGAATTGGTAGCGGCTGCAACTTTCAGGTGGGCACAGACACCGCAGAGGCTCTTCCTTGTGGATAAGCTACATCTGCCCCTCAGATGGAGAAAATGTTTTTGCCTTTTTACAAACAGGTACCCACTGGGAGCCTTCCCTCCAACTCAGCCAGCCAGAGACCCCTCTCCTGACTCCTCTCTCCTCTTCCTGCAGTTCTTCACGGAGTACGGTCCTGATTATGTGCTGGAGATCACACCAAGCTGCAGACCAGACCGCAATGAGCCACAGAGAATTCAAGAAATCCTGAACTCTATCAAAGGTGAGTTGTCCACGCCAACGCTCCTGCTCAGGCTTAGAGGTCTTTTTAGAGGATACTTCAGGAAAGCTGTTGGAGTCTTTCCCACTGGCGAGAAAAACCACGTTGACTGCTCATGATGTACAGTGTCACCTGTCTCCTACTTCACTTGGGACTCTCGGTGTTGGTCTCATGTCAGCTCAGAGCTGTGGGTGCCTGTTAGCAAGAGGTGCCGTTGCCTTCCCTCTGGCGGGGCCGGGGAGCGCAGGGCCTCATCTTTGTTGGAATCATAGAGCAGCCTAGGTTGTAAGGGACTTTGAAGATCTTCTGATCCAAGTTTTCATGGGGAAGGGAGCCTGGATGTGGTTATCTAGCACCCTGTCCAGTCACATCTTAAAAACCTCTAGCAATGGGGACTCTACCATGTCCCTGGGGAGGTTGTTGCAGTGATAGATGGTTCTCGCTGTAAAACCTTTCTTTCTTGTAGCAAGGTGAAACCTCTCCTGGTGCAACTCATACCTGTTACCCCTTGTCCTGTCAGTGTGGCTCCTAGTGAAGAGAGAGCCTCCATCCTCTCTGTAGCTGCCCTTCAAGTCTGGAATACTGTGGTGAGGTCACCCTGAGCCTTCTCTTCTCCAGGGTGAAGAGACCCAACACAGTCAGCCTTTCCTCATAGGGCAGTTCTCCAGCCCTTTGATCATCCTTGTGGCCCTCCTTTGGACCCTGTCTGGTCTGTCCATGTCTTTTTTGTTTTGTGGGGACCAGAACTGGACGCAGTACTCCAGGTGCAGCTGACAAGTGCTGCGTAGAATGGGATGATCCCATCTCCATCTCTACTAGCAATGCCCTTGTGGATGCTGTCCAGGATCCAGTTTGCTTTTGTTGCTGCAGCAGCGAACTGGTGCTCTGATAACTCATGTCCAGCTCACTGCCCACCAGGACAATCAGGTCGCTTTCAGCAAGGCTGTTCCCCAGACACGCAGACCCCAGCCTGAACTGGACTCTTTGGTTATTTTGTCCCAGGTGCAGGGCCTTGCTCTTGTCTTTGTTAAACTTCATACTGTTCTTGTTAGCCCATGCTTCCAGCTTCTCCAGGGCTCTGTAAGACAGCTCTGCCTTCTGATGTGCCCACCTCAGCATGCAGTTTGGTGTCATCAGCAAACTTGGTGAGGGTGCTTTCAATCCCATCATCCAGATTGTCTATGAAGATGTCAAACAGTATGAGGCCCAGTATCAGTCCTGGGGGACCCCACTTGTGACATGCTGCCAACCTGAGTGAAAAAACATTGTTGACCACCCTCTGTGTGCTGCCTGTGAGCCAGTTCCCTCCCTACCCACTTTGCAGACCACCCGTTCCAACTGTCCCTTGCCTGTTTGTCCAGGAAGAGGCTGTGGGGAGCAGTGCTTTGCTGAAATCCGTGTGAACACCATCCACTGCACTCCCCGTGTCAACAGAAGATGGTTTTTTTGTGGTAGAAGATGACCAGATCAGCCTGGCATGATTTCCCCTTCGTAAATCCATGCTGGCTTTTCCCAGTCACCTGCTTCGTTTGGTTTGTAATAGCTTCTGGGAGGACTCAATCCATGACTTTTCCAGGGATCACAGTATGACTAATGTGCCTGTAGGTTTGGTTCAGAGGAGGGCAGCAGCCTCTGTGAAGGGAGCAAGGGGCAGCAGGGGCCAGGCTCTGCACTGAGGCTGGGATTCTTGTATCCCTGCCCAGACTGTCAGGCGCAGGGGTGGCATCCCTGCCCCGGCTGGGTCGCTCCATCAGGCGGAAATATCAGTGCAAATAGCCCTTTCTGCCTCCTTTTATTTGCAGGGAATCTGAAGCATGTTGTTTAGTGAAGAAGGAAGGCTCAGGCTTCTGTGAGCATTTCCTGTGGGGAAGATGGCATGTTTTTGTGAGCAGCTTGTGAAGTTTGTGGCTGTGGAGGAAGTTTGGAAGAAATTACTGTTGGGTAGATTTTTTTTCTCTTTGAAGAAGAAAAGCTGCTGTGCACTGCGAGCAGGAGCGTGGGCCCTCCAGCCGCAGTCTTCCCGTGCTGCCAGAGCCTCTCCTGCTCCTTTCTCTTTCCTTTTTTTATGTCACAGATTTTATTCTCACAGCTGTTCTAAGTGTTTTTTAAGAGAGGGGCTGCTCAGAGCTGTGAACCTTCCCTAGCTGAAGCCCAGCACCACATTGCCTTCCTGGCAGGAGCATGGCCTCTGACGTGCCCACTGAAGGAGCAGTGCCAAGGGCCAGCTGGTTCCTGGGGCATGGGCTGTGCCTCTTACCCACAGAAAGGCACAGCCGTTGTGTTTTTAACTGGGATTTTTTTTTTTTTTTAAATAAAGTATTTTAAATACTCGAGCCCTTTCCTTTCTTCCTGCACCCACCCTGCCTTGCCAGTGCTCTCTTCCACAGTGTTTCACGGGTTAGCAGAGGTCCAGCCAGTGCCGGAAAGCAAGAGATCTACAGTTGTGTTTGTGACCGTCCTTACAGCCCTATCACGTAAGACAGCACAGACACCTCGCTTGGGGCTGTGGGTGGGCTCTTGAAATCCTGTGTGGAGGGCCAGTGTGGAAGGAGAGATGCAGGGGAGGGTCTTCCTGTCCCAGGAGGTCTCATATA
>NW_010391568.1:0-305 GCF_000710305.1 Buceros rhinoceros silvestris | reverse complement strand
GACTGGCACAGGGATATCTGGGGCAGATCCCCCTTGGTGCCTCGAGCCTGGCCTCTGCTGCCCTTGTCCCCTCCTTCATCTGGCCCACAGAGCTTTTATTTGTGCTGTTTCTTTTTCGAGATGTCCAGTTGCTGTGGGAAGGCACATTTCCTGTTGCTTTAGTTACATTACGCTGGAATAAACAGCGAGACGGAGGGGCTGCCAGCCTGGCTTTGTTTTGATCTCTTGTTTTTCCACCGCTGATCCAAACAACAGGAAATCTGGTGTGGAGGGAGTTTAGCTGAACATAGCTCCCATATCCACCA
>NW_010391567.1:64194-65860 GCF_000710305.1 Buceros rhinoceros silvestris | reverse complement strand
CGTTCATTAACCAAAACAAGAAAGTTTCAGCCCAAAGCAGGAAGTCTAGCCCAAACCGGGACACCTGGATAAACATTCCTCCATTTCAAGCAAAATAAGAAAAAAAACTGAAATAAATATGAATTATGATTTTCTACCCTTCAAGAAATTACAAAACAAGGGTTAAATTAGTGTTTGCAGGGTTGTTTAAATTTTACTGTGTCCACGAGAAATTAAGTATTGCTGAGTCCTCACAAGGGCTAATGTTTTCCAGAAGGATTTTTACAAGAGTGCTAAAAATTCCATGTAGGACACATCATGAAGTATTCTGCTTAACATCATAACTGAACTGAGCACTGTGATGTGATGGTGTAGTGATGCACTGCGCTCCGCTGTTACAGAACGTGTGACTTCCCCTGGGCACTTTCTGACTGGGCAAACGAAGATCCCAAGGTGCAGAGGGCTGAAAATAAATGTAGGGTGTTTATTAGGAGAGAAGGTATACTTCTAATTCAGAGAATGAAATGAGAAAAGGGTGGAAACAAGAAGAGAAAAAAAATGCTGAGGGAATTTTGAAAAAGTGACATCACTGATCTCACAGCACTTGAGGTCTGGGTTTATCAGTGCTGTTTGTAACGGTTGAACATTCAGTATTGCATGGGGTTGAGTTCGAATAAAGGGGGTTGCCTCTTGGCAAAAGAAGTATTTTTCTTATCCCTCAAACAAGGTTTGCAGTGAAGGGTTTAGCCTTTGCCCCTCATTTTCCTCTGCAAGGAGAAGGAATCTCTTTCACGGCTGTGGTAAACAATGTAGAGCTGTTGGTTATGTGTAACTTTGCTACACTGCTTAAGATGAGACTGTGCAAGGTAAGACCAGACCTGGCAGTTTCCAGGGACCTGAACCTCTCTGTCCTGCTGGTGAGTGCCATGACGCTTGTGGGAAGGGGTTACCTTCTCCTTAGGTAACACAATTCTTGTTGAAGGCTTGTAGCACCACTGACAGGATATTTCAAATTCTCTTGGCATTCAGTCAAATATCGTTCTCCTGCTGATCCTATCTATCTGCCTAATTGCATTTTTGAAAAATGCTTTCTGGTTGAGCATTTGGATGAATCAATTTTATTTTCTTTATTGGTACTCTTCAGAAGACCACCAAGCAGGCCAGTGTAGCTTTGCTCTTTGAGCCACCCATTAATATTTTAGAAGAGCACTAAAACTTGCTCATAGCACACTGGTTTCGCAATAAAATGGTTATTAAAATTGTTAAAATTCTTTATAATTTAATTTAACTACTTATTTTTTCTGGCAGATGCTTAAGAGGAAGGGAAAGGGGGAAAATGTGAAACAGAAAACAGCAAGTTAAAATTAATCAAGTAATGTTTCTGACAAGTTTACAGTAACAAATTTTCACTATACAATGCTTTATCTTAGCAGTCACGTTGAAGAATTCCTCTGCACACAGAGCACAGTTCAGCTTCTCCTTATTAGATCATCTTTATGAGGCGTCCACATTATTTAGTCTCTGGAGAGCCCTTGGTATTTGCAAAATTACTCTAAATAAGTTAAATATGAATACTTTCAATTAAGCTGTTTTAAAATAGTCCTTTGAGGAGCTGCTGCAAGACCAGCGATTAAAGAGAAAATAAGGGTTAAACCATGACTGTTCCACCTCCTCCTTGGCTGCTACC
>NW_010391567.1:62365-64048 GCF_000710305.1 Buceros rhinoceros silvestris | reverse complement strand
TGTTCTTGGCCTCGGTTTTCCATTTGGCCTGAAGTGAAGCTGAGATGCGCTTCTGTGGTGTGGCTGTGCCATAGGTGGGGTGAGGTGTGGGTGGCATGTTCTCCTGTTCAGCATGGCTGGGTGTTAACTTCCAGAAGAGCTGGAGTCTTACCAAGAAAAAAACAATTTCTGGGGAAAATGGAACAGATACCTGTTTCCCACTGTGGTTGTGTTATTCAGAGATAACTTTGCTGTTTGGTTACCTGTATATGCCTATTCATACGGAGGCAAACATAGGCCACCACTAAAAGGTCCCACACAGAAAATGGTGCTGGGTGGTTCTGCTTCAGGTTTGTGGCTTGCTCGATGGCTACTGGATGTTAGCAACAGAACCAGCTGAGGCTCTGCCAAAGTTACCCATCAGATAACACAGCAGAGCTTTAACAGGGCAATTATTTCACATTTTTTCAGGAAGAAAGGAATACAGCTGTCTAGCAGAAGTTCTTGGCAAGCTTCCTTTCATTTTTTATTCTGAGGATGCAGAGAACAGTGGTGTGTGATGCTTCAGAAAGCTTTTCTTTTTCCTTTCCTTCCTAAGTTTCCGCTTAAAGGCTTTGCTTTAAGTGGTTCCATGGTCCTTTCCTTCCTAAGTCTGTCCTTAGAGGTTAGGCTTTCAGTGGTGGTTGTATTTAGGGAAAAGGCTACAAGTTTTAAACAGTTTTCTTGGATTTCAGGGATAATAACTTTGTCCATACCGATTCTCTAGTGGTTTGTGGGGTATACTTTCTTCCGAAAGCTATCCTGGCATGTTATGCAGCTAATCATTGCTGTGGATATTTACTGTGGGTGATACAGTGGTCCAACATGCTTAACAATCTATAGCAATTAAGATTTAATTTGAAGTCGATAAAAGGTATGGTTTTCTGACCATGCGCTAAGGTTATGCTTACAGTATTTTATACGTTTTTATAAGCAGTTTGTTTAGTTGTATTTTATATACAATTTTGACTGTAGTCTTTTCAGCAACAAAATTGTGTTACAAAAAAGCACAAATGAGCCTTTCTTTGGAGTGCATGTCTAGACATATTAATTTAAACTTCAAGTGTGATTTTTAAAACTGACCCCCTCAAGCTTTTTATTTACCCCCACATGGCTTATTTCAATTCAGCTTAAATCAGCAAGCACTTAAACCCAAAGAAGAGCATGCTCGGAGAGGGTTGTAAACACCTAAGTGAGAAAATTTTATTTAACTCTCTTTCTTTTATTGAATCCAGGCTCCTTTTTGCTTAAAAAATTACTTTGAGTCAATTCCTCACATAAAATCTTGTAACCTGAGTGATGTATTAAATTAAAGTGATATCAAAGGTTAGCACGTGAGAGCAGTCATACGCTGCAGCGACGTACGTGGTGGTGAAGGAGTGAAGGGTTTACAAACAGATTTCTCTCGGGGAAGAAAAGCAATTGACACCCAATTAGTGTTAAAGCATATTCCTAAAGCTCAATGACTTGAGAGCAAATTACAGTTGTCATTGTGGATTTGTGAAGTGTGCTGAACCACGATGCATTCCTTCAGAGGGAAGTTGCTCAGACATGAGGGTATAAGACAAGCAAAACAAATACGAGTTCTCTGCGATTCTGTAATGTCTGTGTTTCAATAAAACAAATTTGTGAAAATTGCACAATTTTTAAAAACAATTGACCACG
>NW_010391567.1:61599-62354 GCF_000710305.1 Buceros rhinoceros silvestris | reverse complement strand
CTGCTGCTTTTTAAAAACCTGACAAAGGCTTACCAAGCTTTGAACCAAACTGCAGTACGTTACTCCCCCTCCTCCCTGCCATCCGTGGGCTCTCGGTTTTGTAGCTGTAAGCTGTCACAGAGATGGCAGCCTGAGCCTGAGCAAAACAACACAGGGGAAAGGTTTTTGCTGCATGACTAGTAAGGTGTGAGCTTGTTGCTCTTTGTTGCCGAGCAGGGCTTTTCCTCCTTAGAGTGGGAGATCACTGCAGTGTGATGGCGATCAGGGAAACTCATCAGCAAGGGAAGTTTTCAACCTTCATTGCTCTTCCTTTATTTGCATATGCTTCATATGAAATAGCCCCAGGCCTGGACTTTATTTAATCAGTCAAACATTTTAGCAAGATTATGCAGGAGGAGAAGGACAGCAGATGTCACTTACAAATATACATGAGACTGGGAAAAAATCTTATTGCTTATTTGACTCATTTAAGGAAAGCTTGTGTTTGAATATGGATGAAGAAGCCCAGTTATACATCCGAAAAGGCGTCACCTCTTCACAGCCTCCCTGAGCTGTTGATCTGGTGTGCTTTAGCACATGCAGGGTCCATCATAGCAATGGCCTTGCCACGTGCATGCGTGTGGCACATCTTGCTTGCTGCCTGCCGACACAACAGCTGGCACAAGGGCTACAGCACGTCTGCAGGCATGCCCAGGCTGTGGAGACAGCAGGCAGCACTCGCCGGCTAGGATCCCGTGTCACAGGCTTGTGTGGCT
>NW_010391567.1:24830-61481 GCF_000710305.1 Buceros rhinoceros silvestris | reverse complement strand
CAGTTTCAGCATTGCCCTGAATAAGGATGCTTTTCTCAAATGGAAGCAGGGACTACTTAGTGATGAAATAATTAAATCACGCTGTTCATGAAAAGCCCTCACTGTTAAATTACAGTATGTGTTACAGCTCCCAGAGTACAATCACAGAAACAAAGAGTGAATTGAGAACAAAAGAAGGGAACTTACTTGAGAAGTTTGAATTTCCAACAAATTTCACAACCATTTGAAGCATGTCTGCTTGTTTCGATTGGTATTAAGAAATCCTCTCCAAGGTTATCGGTGCATAAAGAAAAGTTTAGCGTTTGGGGATTTTCTTTCTTTGCAAGCTTGTTGCTCAAGAAAAGAGTAACAATTTTACTGCAATTAGGAGCCTTAATATAGAATAATGTAAGAATCTTCATATTCTTTCTGTTCAGTAACAGTTTTGAAAACCTTGCTCTGTCTCTCCTGTGGCTGATGCAGAATGTATGAAAGTTTAAGGAAAGGTGAAGGCAGATTCAGCCATACTTTAAATAAGTATGAAAATGGGAAAAGCAACAGGAAGTTCTCGCAAACTAAATGGCAGATAACTCTGCATTTTGTAAACAGGGAATTTAAATTCATATAAAATCTCATAAAATACAGTGTGGGGAAAAAAAAGTATATTTACATCATCTATTACTTCTTCCTTCAGCAAGAATAATGGAAGATTTTTTCTTTTAGAAGAATTGTCTGATATTATTTTAATTTTTATATTTTTCACGTAGTAATATTCAACTTCTGTTAGTTATTATACCAATTAACACTGGTGTAAATTTTATTTTAATTTACTTAATTAGTTCGACCATCATGTCTTCACAGAAACCTTATCCTTCTGGAATAAAACCTGAAAGCGGCCCACAGGCGGGTGGAACTGCACTTACCATCACTGGTACAAACCTGGCCACTGGTTCCAAGAAGGATGTTCGAGTTTCAGTCGGTAGCCAGCCTTGCAATGTGTACGTACCCTGAGTAAATAACAATGCAGAGCTATATCCTAACAAAGCGCCAAACCTTCCCAGCCTTCGGAAATTACACAAATCCATTGTCTATCTCTTTGTGACTCATCCCAAGCAATGGAGCTCTGCACGTAACGTTCAGACAGAAACTCTCTCAGAGGCTCCAGCTGGAAGAAGCAGCTGTAAAAATACCAAAGTGGGAGAAAGATATCCAAAGAATTTTCCAGGTTTTGATTTTCTCTGCTTGACTGGCAGCTCCAAATCCATCCATGCTTTCACCCAACATCTCCTCAGTGGTTTCATATAAAAGCTAAATTTCCTAGTGCCCCTTGGCTTGTTCCTGTCACGTCTTTTTCCTTTTATTAATTGCTGCCCTTCTCCCAAAAAAAAGGAATGACACAAAGTGTG
Source organism: Buceros rhinoceros silvestris (assembly GCF_000710305.1). NCBI lineage: Eukaryota > Metazoa > Chordata > Aves > Bucerotiformes > Bucerotidae > Buceros > Buceros rhinoceros. The sequence goes on along the minus strand of NW_010391567.1, from coordinate 60,096 downwards.
CTGAGATGACATTGTTCTTGTGTCTGTATACTATTCCTTTTCATATCCTGTATCTTTTTTAAAGACGCTAAGTGATCTCTAGAAGGTATTGTCTCCTTTTCTCAGTGCCTAGCAAAAACAGAGCCCTTTTTTTTGTTGCTTCTGGGGTACTACAATAAAGAATACAAATCACCATAATGTCAGTAACTGAAGATGTTTCCTCTTCATGTTCTTCTCCAATCTAGCACTGAATTTGGAGATGAGATCGTTTGCATTACAGGACCCAATAGCAAGGTTGAAACTGTTGATATCACAATGGACTATGGGGGCACAGCAATAAGCGTACCAGCAAATTTTTCATACAGTGAGAATCCTACTGTCACCAAGTTCCTGCCAGTAAATAGCTTCAGCAGGTAATGAAATGTTTGCCATAACTTCATTTACAATTGGGTTAAAATAGGTGCAGTATGTAATAAACCTATTACCTATAGAACTGTTTGAAATAAAAACTCCTGTACTGTAGCCATGCACACATTTAGATATGTAGAATTTGTGATCTTTCTTAACCACAGCTGATGTTTGAAAGCATTCTGTTTAATCCCCATTTCAACCAGAGAAAAGATAATGCACTTCTTTTAAATGAAGATGTCTCAGTGAAAGAGATTTGAAGCTTTTCAGCATGATGTCAGGCAGCATGATCTTTGTGTTACTTACAAATCCTTATCCTATAAAGATAACCTATATAAAAGGTTTCTAATGAAATGGTTTCTAACCGTTCTTCTGTTAGGCCTTTAAAAATTAAGCTGGAAACAGAGGATGGTTATGGCTTGTCATGTCTGTCCCATGATGTAAAAAAAGTATCTCTGTAGAAAAATCTAGACCAGGGGTCAGTAAGGTTTCTAAAGGTATGCTCTCTTCTGTGGTGGTACTCACTAACACCCCATCTGGTAGCTGTTACTTCTGGAGAAGAGCTCACTTAGTGCTAATTGTGAAACCAAAGAAATGTGTGCCACTCTCTGGTTTTGAGAGTCATTCTGTGACCAACAGAGGGACAAACTTATGCCTTGATTCACGGCGGTCTCTGCTGTTCCCTAGTGTTCTGGTCTTTCTGCTCAGTGTGGTACAGTTGGCAGAGAGAGATCATGATGTTTCCACTTTCTTTCATGAAAAGAGAAGTGTAACATCATGGCCTTACAAATAGGACATTAAAAGTAAAATTGGCTGTCAATTCTCTTAGAAAAAAAAATTATACCTTCCTCCATGGATATTGAGCAGTCACTTATGTAAAATAGGATTTGTTTTTAATATTTGCTTTTGATTTTTGGTTTGGGTGGGTTTAGGGCCTGAAGGGTGTATTTGGTAGATCAGTAGTGAGTTACCCAGGGGAATTAAAAGACTTCTGGTTTTTCCTCTATATAAACTGAAGCTTACTTCATTGGATTGTCTTGAGGATTGCTATCCCCATAAATCCATGTTATTTCGATGACTTTAATTCCCACTGGCAACTTGCATGCATTCTTCCTCTTATGCGAATGCATTATTTTTTAAATAATGTGTTGCAAATGAAAGGGAACAGAAAAGCCAGGTCCCTGCAGACCTGTGGAAAATACACTCTCATCTTTGTCTCTGTGTGTGTGTGGTAGGTGGAGTGGTTTTAACAAAAACATGGGAGAAGGGAAGCACACAAATATAGTCATCAATGAAAAGCCACAAATTCTGACAAAGCAATTTGTACTTTTTTTATTCCGCTATTTCAAAAATGAGTTTGAAGTTGACATTGCTGCTTTTAAATGCCCTGGTCGTTGCTAGCCTTAACAGAAGTCCCTTGTGTAGGATATCTGATCGTCACAGGCGTAACATAGCTGTTTTCAGTGGAAGTAGTAGCAGTGCAGGATAAAACAATTTATAGCTGTGGTAGTTCGCCAATGACTTGACTTCTTTTTTAATTCTGCCTTTCAGTGGAGGGAGAAATATTACAGTAACTGGAACCGGTTTTGGGCTCATCCAGAGTTTCTCCTTGGTGGTACATGCAGAGCGTCCAGAAGCAGGGAAAATGAGTCTCAAAAGGGTAATTTTCTTTTTTTTCCCCAGAAGGCATTCACACTGGATGCATAACATATAATCTGCTCAAAAAAATGCATTTAAGGTTACCCACTGGACTTCACTGGGCTTGGAGTGGAATCAGGTTTGAACAGATTTCTAGGTCTGCTTAGGGTTTCTGTGGAAGAAGAGCTTCTTCCTGCCATCTTGACTTACATTCACTTGTACCTTGCAATCTTCTGCTTTAAAATTATGTTCATTCAATATAAATAAGGATAGAAGAATTAAGCTTCATATGGTAAAGTGGATGTATTTCAGAATTTGAAAGTGTTTATTTTTTTTGTCCTTCTCCCCTAGAAAGCTTTAGAAATTTGCCTGAAACAGGACCCAAATCCAGATAATGCTGAGTACTCAGCTTTGCACAGTCAGTGCCTTTTGTTTTCTCACACCTCAGTTAAGCAAGTCTTCTTTTCTTTCTTGTTTCCTGCATATTCCACCTATAGCATGTTCACAACAAAAGCTGTGAAAAATAACAGTAACCCAAACGCTTCTTGCATCTCATGTTAAGAATAACTGACATCTCCAAGAGTCTCAATTTCCTGTTCTTCTAACGAAGATCACAATCCAGTGCAATGAATGAGGACTTGAAAGTGATCTTCCTGTAATAATGTAAGACTTTCTAGGACAGACTCTACAATTTAAGACTGTCCTGTGATCTGTATAGAGCACATCTTTTCTATTATATGCATGATTCAGCTTTTAGATTGCCAAATCCAGCTGGATTCGAACCCATCAGAACCCTATCCTTAAATAATTTTAAGAGGAAAACTGCCTATGTTTCTTAGGCCATAAACTGCAAGACATAATTATCTTGATAAATTTAACTCCCAGGACAACCTTAAAGACTATTTGGCATTCTAAGAGTGTTTTTCAATATTTCTTAAACCCTCTCCTTATGTATGCTCAGCATCTTCTCAGCACATTAGCTTAAGTCGGCATTACATACAGCACACATTCTTGGTTATGGCTAGAAACTTTACCAAACTTTTGTTTTGCTGCCATGTTAACCTCTTAATCTTTGAGCAGTTTAATGATATCAGCCCAGTGTGATCAAGAGCCACAGAATTTGGAGGCAATGGAAACAGACCTGTAGCCTAAGCTTTTTCTTCAGGCAGCTGCTAGAACAATATGAATCAGTAATTTATTCCTATCAACAAATTTATTTCATTTTCTTTTTGGAAAATACCTCATACTATGTTATTTCTGCTATATGGAGAGGATATAAATCCAGCACATTTATTTCTACAGTCTAAAATTATCAACAGTAATGTACAGGAATGAGTCAAACTCTAAAATGTGCATGTTCTTCTTGTCTTGTTTCTTACAGTTTGATGGAAAGCTTGTTACACGACTCAATGAAACCACAGTGGTTTTTTCTTCCCCACCAATACTGGAAGACCCAGAAAACTATAACATTACCACTATTATTCTAATGGATCATTATCATTTGGCTGTAAAAAATGAGAGCCACTCCTTTGCCTACGTTGCTGACCCAACCTTTGAAAACTTCACAGATGGCATCAAAAAACAAGTCAACAAACTTATTAACGCAAAGGTAAACTTGTCAAGAGGTAGTGGTTGCTCATTTTGTCCTTGCATGTGTGGAATTTTTCTTTCTTTTCTCAAACACTTAACCGCTGTTTGGTACTGTACCCAGTACTCTTGGTATGCCCTTTACCTCTGCTAGATGATGAACATCATTGTCATGTCATCTTTCCTCCCCCCTCCTCTTCTCAGAGATACTTGCTTATCTTTTTAGCCATACTTTGAGTTTCCCAGGGATGCCCCTTTCTGCTGGGGGGGTGCATTTGGAAATGCCCTCTGCCATAGAGTTCCCAAGGACTGGTGGAGACATCTCTTCTCCCACCAGGAAGGAAAGGAGAGAAACTGCATCATTCTCAACCACTCTGCTCTTGCAGTGCATTCACATCTGCTGCTAAAAATGATCCAAATGGAAGTTGGAACTCAGGACTTCTTGTCTCCCAAGACTTTGTGATGATGACTTAGCCTTGTACTTTCTGTCTAGGGCAGTAACCTGAACAAAGCCATGACAATAGACGAGGCCCAGGCTTTTGTGGGTGATGAGCCTTGCAACATAAAAACACTGACTGAAACGGACTTATATTGTGAGCCACCAGAAGTACAGCCTCAACCAAAGAAACGGCAGAAGAGAGATACAATCAATAACCTTCCTGAATTCATTGTAGGTTATCTTTTCAATAGAATTTAATATCACGTGTAAGTGACGCTCATACAGTGCTTCTTAACTGAAGTAATTTTTCTCCTAAGTTGTTGTAGTACCATGAAGAAACTTCTTGCAGCTCTTTCTTTCTTCCTCCAGCTTCTTCCTGCTGTCTAGAAGGCATCACACTTAAAGAGCAGTCCCAAGCTGCCAAATGCCTTCTACCTTCATTACACAGGAATGTAAAATTGTAGCTAGACAGGCTGGGGATTTTTCTTCCTCTACTAAGCAAAATCAAATTGCTTAATGGAATAAAGTGCTAGTGATCTAAATTCAGTATAAAATATTCAGAAACATTTCCTTTGTTTGGCAGTTTGAGCTAGAAATTTACTTAGCAAGAATTACTAAGAATTTGGAGCATGGCTGAGAATGGTACCTCTGTCCATTTGTACGTTTTGAGACAAATGTCTGTACTTATCTACTTAGGTGAAATTTGGACTCCGGGAATGGATCCTTGGAAGGGTGGAATACGATACACGTGTGAGTGACATACCACTGAATCTTATTTTGCCACTGGTACTTATTCCTATGATAGCAATCATCGTTATTTCTATCATCTGTTACAGGTGAGTTCCTTTAATTAGGTGGTTTTACTGTCCTAAAGCTTTCAGGGTACTTCCTGATTGTTTTCAGCTCAGTCTACAGAAATTATCTTCATCTTTTTTATGAGCTGGAGAGTTAAGGGCAGTTACAGCTGGAAATATGTACGAGCACCAATTTATTCATCTCACGCACACCAAATTCCTTGCTGTCAGTCAGCCCAGTCCATCCTTTATACATAAGCACAACAATTGGTCCCAGGCTTGCCAAGAGCACAATTGCAGACTGAGTTGCACACATACATTTTTGAAATGGCAGCTAAAGTGCCTCTTGTGAAGGAGATAACTTATTCTGTATACATATCCATCAGCGTTTATGTGGCCTCAGTCAGCACCGTAGGTCTGAGCTGAGTGGATTTGGCTAAGGGGTTTTTGGCCTTTCCAGCTGAGGTAAGTGTTACCCACACTCGATTTCATTATTAATGGTGAAATTCATGCTTCACAAAGGGCCAGAACAATGTCTGTATTTCACTGAAGACGTACTCATCCCAATTTTAAGGTTAGTAATGAGGGCATCATACTGTCCCTCAGGAGGGGGTGAATTTCACTCTTATCGTGCATATCAGTATAGCTGAATTACGTGACGTACAGCACTGATGTTCTCGTGGACCTCCTTCAGCCTTCCCAGTTCAGTCCCAGACAGGCTCCTGGGTGTCTCAGGGCCAGTGCAAGACACGTTGCAAGCAATCTGTTCAGTATATACAAATTGATTTTCTGTAGTTAATATGTGATTGAAGGTCACTTGTAGCTACTGCTTCTTGGACCTTAAATCACTGTCCCAAGTGTGCTTTGAAGCAGCAGGCCCATGATGGTGCCAGGTTTAATTCACACAGAATGAAGACTTGGGCCACTGTTGCTGTCCTCCTTCATTCTCTTTCTGCTGCCAGTGTCTAAAAAGAAAACAAAACCAGAAAAATGCCCTCCAGTCCTTTGCCTTCCCACTCAGAGCTGTTGTAAATTATTTACTTTTGCAGTTTGTAACTTTTTAAAAATCTTATCTCTATTCCATAAAGACGCAAGAGCCAACAAGCAGAACGAGAGTATGAAAAAATTAAATCACAACTTGAAGGCCTGGAGGAGAGTGTCAGAGACCGGTGCAAGAAGGAATTCACAGGTATGACAGATATTTGCACTGCTGTGGGTCTTCTTGAGCAATCAGAAGAGGGGCTGGAGCAATGGTGATAGCTTGCTAAAACTGTCTTCTGGGAACAAATCATTAGTGATCTTAGTAGTCTTGATTACTGACATTATCATATTATATTTTGCTATTATATATGAAAGCTATAAATAAAATAAATTAGGGAGCTGAGGTTATAAAAGGAAATGAATAGTTTTGGTCTAAAGGAAGCACAGGGTTAGCAAGTGGGAAATAGAAACTAGTTGAGATTGGGGTTACTTACAACCATTAATGTAGCATTGATAATGGAGGTAAGAATGTTTTGTAGTGACTAACCATGCACTTAGTATTTCACACAATGGCTGTATGTGCCAAGTATGCATGTCAAAAGCTGTTTTCAGAGCTGCAAAATTTATTTGCAGCAGTCAGCATACAAAGGGATAATTTTGCAAGCTCGTGGGAAAGAAATAGCATTTTGCCCTGTTTATCGTGGGAAAACCTTAAGCTTGATTTGAGGAGCTGGCTAATTGTTCTGTGTAAATACAGAGGCATCATCCCGAGGAAGGCAGCGGGAGGTGTGAGGGCTCAGCATTTCTACATGTTGAACCACTCATTGCAATGCTTAAATTAGGCATCTGAGTGCAAACATTGCAAATATTGGCCTAAATGATTACCATGAAATGTCACCTCATTATCTGAATTATACTTGCTGTTGGGTCATGTTGAAATAATCTCTACTAAAAAAAAACCCACATGTTTTATGTCTGAAGAGAAATAGATTATTTTATATTGACAGTAGCTAAAAAGGCAAGATTGAATTAAACAGCAATTTCCGGTTAGAGTTTGAAAGTAGTTTAAGAATCTTAGGGTATCTCAAAGATTTCAACCATGCTGGAAGCCTCTCCTAGTCTTGTTTTTCTGGCATTTCTGGGACGGGACATTCTTTTCTCATACCATTTACTTTCTCCGGAAAACCAACTCCTTCCACATTCTGGACACAAACCAGAAGCAAATGTTTGAATCAAGAACTATTCTCATATGGGCTTCATTTCAAACTGCATTTTGAACTGTGAGAGGATACATCAAGCTTAACAGCCCTCCCTCTCCCTACCTCCCCCATGGAACTTCATACCCATTTCTGAAAGGAGAACGTGCCTTTCTCTTGTTAACACTCCTAGTAGGGGGCTACAGACTCCTGCTGCATCTTGGGTTGGTTTTCTCTCTGCTCCACCAAGCACAAACACTGGGGAAGTAAAATGCATATCCAAGGAGTAATCTAGGTTGTAAACTGCATCCACCTCGGCTGACAGTAAAATGTAATTTCAACAGCGTGCAATGCAGCCAGTCTAAAATACGTGGGACCAAGGATAGCCAAGGAAAGGGACATCAGGAAGGAAGTACAAATACCATAAAGCTGGAAACCACAAAATGCTGTTTCCCTCAGCTTTGCTGAATGCTATAAAACAAAGAGGTAAATGAATTAATAAGACCAGTAAAATTGTTGCGACAATAGGTCACTATATTAATTAACATGATGTTCTAGTCAATCAGCAGTATAGGGTAATTGGAAAGCCTTCAGCTAGGATAGCTGTTCCAAAGGATGATTCCCTCATTGTTGTCCCTTGTAAAACTTCAGAGCTTTTGAGTCCCGCAGAAATGTTTCCATCAATTTCAACGAACCATTTAACCTTCTTCCTTCCTGCCATCCCCTTCCTTCCAATTAAATTAGCGCTTTACATTTTAAACCTTTCTTTCCTTGATTGCTATGTGTTTTTTAAAAGGCTGTTTATAACAACCTAGGCACAGGGGGAATAGAATGTGCATTGGGGGAAAAAAAAACCCAAGAGAACTGTATTGCAGTGTCTTTTTTTGGCTCTGTACTACAGTCCTACAGTCATACGTATGAACTCACCCAGATGTCCATTAAGGCCCTTTTTTGGATAGGCAGCAACAAGGAAACCATCTGTGCTAAAGGTAGTTATCCTCATGTCACCACGGGATTAGCTGTGGTCGTAGTTAACAGGATAATTGGGAAAAAAAAGTGAAAGAAAATGCGAGATGAAATAGAGTTTTTGGTGTTGAGTTGCTTTTTCTCTATCATGAGGCACCTAAAGGGATCGTGTTGCCTGGAAAAGCTGCAGGCTTTTTTAAAAATGAACCTTAAAACTCTATTGCATATTCCAGATCTAATGATAGAGATGGAGGATCAGACAAATGATATCAGTGAAGCTGGAATTCCAGTACTGGACTACAAAACCTACACGGACAGAGTCTTTTTCTTACCTTCCAAAGATGGTGAGAAAGATGTGATGATCACAGGGAAGCTGGATATTCCTGAGGCCAGGCGGCAGACTGTGGAGCAATCTTTGAATCAGTTCTCCAACCTGCTCAATAGCAAATCATTTCTCATTAACGTGAGTACTGAAGTGGATTCACCTTGTCTCTTAACTAGGCATACCTGTCTGTGCAAGACAGTAGGTTTGCAAGCACAATTGAGCAAAAAATTATTAAAAATAAGTGATTTTCATACGGTTCTGATCTCATAGTAACCACTTGCAGGTATGTGGCATCACAGCCACAGCTTCCTGATGGGGCTGAGGGCCAAGATCATATTTCTGTGCCAGGTCATGTAGCATGGAGTTAATCAACATTGCAGCATCTGTAGGAAAACAGATATTAACCAATCTGGCATAAAAACTGCTGCTACAAGTTTGTTTTGGCTTTTTAAGTAACGTGATCGGATTCCATCCTGGTTCATCACGGGAGTCACCTGCGGGCAGCCACCTGCTGGGTATCTGTCCCAGAGAGACACAGGCTCCTCAAGTGGCCTATTCATCAAGATTGATGAGTGCTCACAGCAGCTCTGAAGAGACTCCTAATTGCTCACTCTCAAAAACTGAGGCTGATTGTCAGACACCTAAATATAGATGTAGACTTCTAACTTTTTCTGTGTTTTCAAATGAGGCTCCAGTGCTGAGCTAGTTAATGGTAGCATTACAGTTTATGGCAGATGAGAGCGCGTTCCCATATGCACTTAGATTAGCATCTTTGTAATTTGATGTGAAAGGACTGGGAATTTGGGGAAGAGGGAAGTTGATTTTTCCTTTTTAAAATTGTCACAGAACACCATTTGTCATTTAATTAAAGAACCCTTTTCAGAGAAGGCTTCGGTTAAAGTATACCAGCATTCCCTGGGCCAGCCCAGTACACTGTGTGTATCTAAAAGCAAATTATAGGCAACTTTTTCTTATGAGCAGTCTTTCAAACTTCCAAAAACTTTTCCATTATGTGCTTAAGAGATTAATATTAAAATAATATTGCTTGTCTTCATAGTGCAGACAACTGTTGAGGTTCTTCAGAAACCTGTTCTCTGACTTGATTTTACATTTGTTTTCTGTTTCAGTTCATTCACACACTGGAAAACCAAAGGGAGTTCTCTGCTCGAGCTAAAGTGTATTTTGCATCTTTACTGACAGTTGCTTTACATGGAAAACTAGAATACTACACTGACATCATGAGGACGCTGTTCTTAGAACTGATGGAGCAGTATGTTGTGGCCAAAAACCCAAAGCTGATGCTAAGAAGGTTTGAATGACTGCCATATTTCCTTTTGCAGTGTGGCTGTATTAAAATGCCAGCTATCCGTGAAAGTCAGAAATAGCCTGGCCAAGCACATTATGACGACAAGCTCACCCGGAATAGATGTGAAAAGCACAGGCAGGACTGCTGGAAACAGATTTCTTTATTCAAATACTCTAATGTAGAATCTGCATCAAGATTACTGAAACATCTACCTCACTTTGAAATAAAATACCAAACATTTCATTTACTTTTTAATCTAATTTTATTCTAAATGATCTAGCGTTTATACCACACGTCATCTCTGTAATGAGCACCCATAATCAGCTTGCATTGTGCATTCAGTGAGGGCTTGCTCTAGTGTTCTTAACCCTGTTGTTATCCCAGATAAATTACAAAAGTCCTTGCTCTGTGTATATTGTAGCTTTGTAATCTGTGGGTTATTTCCCAGTAAATGCAAAACTGGTTTAATTTTTTAGCTCTTACAGTGTAGACCCAATTTTAAGATTTTGCATAAAGGATGTGTGCTTTTCAGTAATGAGCCGAAGGTACGCAGGAATGATGAACAATACAAAGCACTTATTCTCAAGCAAGTACGTGCTCTCAAGACTGTATAGGGAAATCACTGCATTAGGAGAGTGCATGCAGTTAAGCGTAAAAATATTATGTTTCAAGCAAGCAATGTTTTTCTTTAAAACTTTTGTCATTAAGTACCCTTACCGTACTAAGGGTTGTTGTTTTGTTTCTTTTTTCAGATCTGAAACAGTTGTTGAGAGAATGTTGTCTAACTGGATGTCTATTTGTTTATATCAGTACCTCAAGGTAAGAGTTGAAGCATGCTGCCTGTGGGGTTTTTTATCAATAGTAGCCAAATATGCTGCATTGAGTATATCTTTTGGTTTTGTTTTATTTCATTTCTTTTCCTTTCAACAGGACAATGCTGGAGAGCCTCTTTATAAATTGTTCAAGGCTATCAAACACCAGGTAGAAAAAGGCCCAGTGGATGCTGTACTAAAGAAAGCCAAGTATACGTTGAATGACACAGGCTTACTGGGAGATGATGTAGAGTATACACAGCTGGTAAGCGGAGCACGATTCATTTATTATAAAATCATTTTTTCTTGTAAAATACGTGCTTTTCTTGTAAAAGTACATGCTTTCCTGGACTACTGTGATCTGCGTAGAAATTCTGGTCATGGGCTGGACAGTTGATAACTTGACCAAAGCAAGACTCTAAGCAGGAAAGCAGAATTATAAAGTATCTTATAAGTATTAAATCCAAGTCCGGCCACTGTGGAATCTGTTTCAGTAAATCCCTGTCATAACTTTTAAAGTCTGTCTGAACAGTGGTCAGGGTGTTTGGCTCCTTCACTTTTCCCATCTAAATTAACTGGAAATTGATTTTTGTAGAATTCTTGCACTAACGGTATGCTTGAACTTTGGGTTGTCTTCCTCCCTTATGATTGCTGCTCATCAGCATTTCAAAGGTTATTTTAGAGATCATTTTATTAGTATACCAGGATAAGCTCCTCTACAGTCCTGTGAGATGACTCTGCAACCTCCAAAACACTTTATAAACCTGTTTCTGCACTTGTTCCTGTGTGAGTCAAACTTTTCTGAACATGGGCAGACCAGCAGAAAGGGGTTTATTTCGACCTAAGGAAATAATTCCCTAGAGTGAAAAGGTGAAGCTGCCTCTACAGACAGTTCTGGAGACTCGTGTTAGATGCTTCAAGTGGGCATTTAGATGCTTGAAGTGGACATCCCTGCCCCAGGAATTCCCCATCTGAGCTCCACCACCCCCTGAATCTGATCACCAGTGGCCCAGTTCTATTATGATTTCTTCTCTGACTTAATTCTGTTCAACACCACAGATTTCCACCGCTTTTTCAACCGAACTTCAGCACACAGATTCACTGTCTTTTACAAAAACTGACATAGCCTCCTCTTTAGCTGTTTAGGAAGCATAAATTCTAGGTTTACTCTTTCTGGTGGTCTTACTGTTTTTCTTCAGGATACAGTGTGATGAATAGCAAAGCTGCAAAGACTGTCTTTCAAACACAGGGGTTTTTTTCCCCTCTCATTTCTCTTTTATAGACATATTAGGAGCTGTTTGTGGTTGTTTCTAACTGAGAAAGATGCAATGACATATCTGCAGTGCGGAAAGAGAAATTTAATAAAAAGTTTTATTAAGTCCTGTTACTAAAAAAAAAAAAAAATCACTAGACTGCGACCTAGACTACCTGGAGGTAAAGGGTGTGTTGGGCAAGAAGAAATATTTTAAGTTCAACTGATATTTTAGGGGTTAGTTGAGTAGTCATCTTCATATCTGAACCGAAAGATAGAAATCCCAGTGACTGGCAATGATGGTTGTATTATTTTTTTTATGCATGGAGAACAAAATTTGCTTGCACTGTACATCGTGTAAGACTTAATGGAAATAATTCTTTATTCAGTCTGTTTCTTTTCACAAAAAAGCCAATGACTGCAATTAAGCTAAATGAATGCAGTGTGAAAGCAGAAAATTTGTGTATGCAATCAGATGTGGGCACAACAAGCATGCTAGCTAGATATTAAGCATTATAACATTGTACCGTAGCAGTATTGGTCCAGACTTACAAATTTCCCATGAAACAAAGATTTTGTGTGTGTGTGTGCATGGAAGATGATGAGATGTATGTATGTATATATATAGGTACAATGAAATATTGTGAAGGCTGTTACTATTGCTATAAATTATTGTGATCTTTGGCATGATGATGACATTGTTGAGGTAATTGTGAACAGTTGAGGAGAATTTGTGCACCGAGGTGGGTTAAAGCATAAGTTAATCACTTCTGCCTGAAAGTGAGAAGTGATGGGAATGTATGGTATAGAGCAGTTGTCTGCACTCTAATTGTTCTTATTTAAAAGATGAATCTGTTTTGCATCGCTGGTTACACTGACATGCTGCATACTGAACCAGCAGCAGAATCATGTCTAATTACCATAAAGCTAATAGGAAAAGGAAGGTGAAATCTCATGATTAGCTTGAGAGTTCTGTCAAGGGACAGTGCAATCATGTTTAATTTGACTGCCGTATGGCATAGCTTTTCTTCACTGCTTAAAAATACCAGCCATGCAAGTTTGTTTCTGAGGTTTAGCTGATAAATTCAGGCCTTATGGTTGGCAGGACCGTGTGTATCTGAGAGCTTTGGTGCTTCGGATGTGCCTGGCCTCCAAAGCTACCTGACTGGCCAAAGATCCACAAGGGCTCTGAGCTGTTTTACTGAGCTAGTGGAAGAAAGAGGCTTTTCATAACATCTATTTGGCTTTGGTGGGGGGGTTTCCTTCTGGAAGGTTTCCTGGCCATCGTTTTCTCATTTGCTTTTGTCTGTATTAAAACTGACACATAGCGAAGCTACCTTTAAAAAAAATCACTCTAGAGTTAGCAAATTACAGGCTTTCAAGAAATTCTCTTTAACGCTAAAAAAAAAATATGTCAATACTATCAGAAAACAGTAATACTTTATAACTTGCATAAACTACTTAGGTGTATTTCCTGGACCTATTAAGAGTTATTGTGACACCAGTAAGCAGTAAATTAAGTCTTCAAATGCCAAAGATGATATAAATGTCTTTTATATATACATATATATGTGTGTGTGCTTGTTTGTGTATATTTATACATATCTAATGAACAGCTGGTCAGAGGAGGTAAAGTTATGGGTGCTGAACAAGTCACTGCTCATCAGTTGAGCCACGTTAAATCACCATATGTACAGACCTAGTCCATTCAACTTGAAAAGTAAAACCACAACCATGAATACAGTGTAAAGGAAGGCAAAAGCACACAATATCCTAGGAGTTCGGCAAAGTGCAGCTCAATTTTTTATCAGGAACTCATTAAGTTTGGGCACTGCATTACTTGTGCTTTTCTATGTTCCAGGTTATCAGGTTATATGAGAAGCATGTAAGTAGTCAGTGGTCCAGCTGCTTTGTTCCTGTATGTCTCAAAAAAATTCTGAAGGCTCAGTAACAGTAGCATCTTAGGCATGAGTAAATCTATTCTGCATCTTTTCTGTTTTGTTAGAGTGGGAAGAATTAGCTGGAATTTATGACAGCTGGATGGCTGCATAACAGTGAAGGATCCCTCAGATAATCCATATTCCCATTGCAAATATGTGCTGCTGTGCAATAATCATTGCAAAGTGAATTTTAGATACTGTTTGCATTTAAATCACCTGGAAAAACAGATTCAGGGGTAAATCAGTGATGTTTTGTCTTAATAACCATGTGCATTCTTTTTTTTTTTACAGACAGTAAATGTATATGTACAAGATGGAGGAACCGATTCCATACCTGTGAAAGTGTTGAACTGTGATACTATATCACAAGTAAAGGAAAAGATAATAGACCAAGTCTACCGAAATCTGCCGTGTTCTCAGTGGCCAAAAGCTGAAAGTGTAGTTCTTGGTAGGCTGCTACTTGTGATGCTATGTTGTGTGATTTTGTGTTTTCCCCCAAAATGTCTATAGAAGCAATTTGCTGTTTTTAAAAAAAAAAAAAATTAGAATTCATGTTCAGCTGGATGCAAAAATACATCATTTTGCAGCAATCTTAATATGCGTGAAAAATTAAAGCTTTCTTCGAGAGTTCTTCTTCCTGACTCTTAAAGTTTTGGTGTACTGTCATTAGTGTGCAAAGAGCCTGTTAATGACTGTTAGCACAAATGTATTCATGTCTGACAGTCAGTATCTCAGGTACTAATTAATGTGATAATGACAGCATGGACAATTAACTGATGGAGAAGTAATGATGCAATTTCAGAAACTGGTACTGATTTTGACTTGCCTTTTTGATGATTATTCAAAAGAATTATAACTTACAGGAGCTGCACTTTTAGGAGATGATGAGCCACCCAGCCTCTGAACATCACCCTCCTTGAAGGCTTTCAAAATTGCTGTTTTCTTCTTGAGGAAGAAAAAAGATAGACGTAACATAAAAGGCCTAATAATCTCCTAATAGAAGTTCCAATTAATAGTTTTGCAATATCTTCATTACTGCCTTAATCTGAAAGTAGAGGATGCAATTCTTGCTCTTCAGAAAATCCTAACAAATTACCTAAAAGCGCCTCTTCTGATCCAAACAGAGTCCTACTCTGTTTTGGACTGATAGCAGTTCTTATTATATATATTTGTAACGTTCTATGCAAAGGAATTTCACTGACTATGGAAAATAACCAGAAGTCAAGCGCATGGTTAGGAACAGTTCATGCAAACTTCTGTAATAAAAACCAAACTAATAAGCAATAAAAAACACGCATTGTGGCATGTGCCAAATTACTTCTTTTAATGTTCCACAGTGCATCAGTGGGTCTCTAAACTGAAACATTCTTGGAACAGTTATTCTTGCATATGGTTAAAAACTGGTTTTTCTCTTTTTAATTACCCCTTAGAGTGGCGTCCAGGTTCTACTGCACAGATCCTCTCAGACTTGGATTTAACATCCCAAAGAGATGGCAGATGGAAACGTATCAACACACTAATGCATTATAATGTAAGGAGGTGTTTCAGAGCAGTTGTTCGCATCTGTTAACTGTTCTCTAGTAATAAATAAAATCTTTATTTGTTTTTAGAGAAACTTCTGTACTACATAAAGAATTTAAAAAAAAACCCTGGCTCTGGATCTAGGTCATAAAATCTTGGAAACACAAAAAGCTAGGTGTAGGTATATGGCCTAAACGCCTTACCATAACCACATCACCTCAATGCCAGCACTTCGGTTTCCCCACCATTGCAGTGTCCAAATCCAAATTTCCCTTTGAACATTCAAAAGCTCCTTTTGGTGGGTCTCATATTTGCCTCTTCTTTTCTTTACCACTTCCTACCCCTGAGAATTGTCTTTTCCTTGTTCTGCTGCTAAATAGATTGTGGGTTGTTCTGGTTTGTTCAGCAGCCCAGTCAGGAGAGCAGATGTTGATGATTTTGTACCGTCTGTTTTCAGTTTCCTACTCTGCGCTTTATAAAGCACTTGCAATCCACTTATCTTCCCTTTGTACGCTATTTTTTGATTCCTAACAACAGATACTCTAGTTAGGAAAGATAGAAGTTAGTTAGTTTTCCCTTAGAAAACAGACAGGTCCCATTCTCCGTGATAAACCCCATTTTTGTACAAAGGGCGCACACACCAGATTAAGGAACCACATAAGTCTTGGAGAAGCTTCTAGATTCTCGGTAATCTCAGAGGAGGTGTTCACGGGATCTCTTATTAAAGGAGAAGGAGGGAGTCTTTTCTGAATTGCAGAGTGAGTTGCCCAAGAAGCATTTGAAGGGCAGCATTAATCATAGGTCCAGATTCTCTGCAAAAGATTACAGAAATCCCAGTTTAAGTTCTCTAGTTAGGTTCTCTAGCGCAGAATTCTTTCGAATAACATCCCTGTGTTTGTATTTTCAAAGGTTCGAGATGGTGCCACACTCATCTTATCTAAAATGGGAATTTCCCAGCAGCCAGAGGATAATCAGCAAGATGTCCCAGGGGAAAGTAAGTATCTTGTGGCTTCCCTACCTCCCAAAATGACTAGGAAGTCAAAACCTACACAGAGAAGGTGACATTGCAGTTGTGATCTTGTTTATCGAGTGTGTCTGTGGAGCTAGATATTCCTCACCAGACTATATATTTGTTATGTGTTACCCACTGTACACTTGCAATGGTTTTCTTTGTCCTCATTATGAAAACCTTAAATAATGGGGCTTTAACCATGACTGCTGTGAGTTCATACCCTGCCTTAATAGAAAGCACTGTTAGCAAACATTTCCTTGCATATTTTGATTCTTAATCTCACTACATCTATGGTCAAATAGTATGTTTCATCTTTCCAAAGCTCTACCTCTTTTCATCCTTCCTTATTCCTTTAGTTACTTTCCAAGTTTCTTCCACTTCTTATTAGACTGAGAATTGCTTGCAGTGTTCTGGATGAACCACATAGACACCAGCCCCCCACTCTGTGACATAATGGATCTGACGTAATTATTTTATTGCACTTCTTACAACTACGTTGCCTTGCAAACTCATCTCTGTACATTCATATGTTGTGTCTTCCTCCCTTTGCGTGATATTTCAAAAGCTATACCAGCTTGTTTTTTCAGGGTTTGTTGGTTGGCTTCATTCATTCCATACACGTTACCTCTTTGGGTGCCACATTTTCCACGATTCCTTTGTTCTTTTTGAGGCTTGTACTCTACTGTTAGGTTAGTGTCAGGAATTTCCTTATAATGTTTCCTCTCTTTCTCATCACTAATACAGCTGTTCCATATTTCTTGTATTGCTGTCCACTACAGAATGCTGGACTTCTCAACATGGAATACAATCTGCTAGCTTGCAACCCATCTTTTAAAGATTATTTCTTCTACATGTTGGTATTTGTGTAGACCAATTATCTCAAAACCTCTTGAGACACGATATCCATTACAGCCTAACAGGCACTCAGATATTTATGAAAATATTTACTTGCAAATTTATGTTCTTTGTCACGTGTGTTCCTTTTACATTTCAGACATTCAGTTTCTCTGGTTTGTTTTTTTTTTTTAATCCCTATATTCAGTTATTTTACATGAGGTAGAAGTTAGATTTATGGAACGATAATTATTGAGATCATTCTTCCTTCTATGAACTCATTTGATATGATTTTCTGTCTAGCATTGATTGAAAAAGCCTTCATTGCTTCACCTAATAATTTCATTCCTTTAAACAGATTTACTGATCTTAGATGCAATAGGTTTCAAGGACTGGGCAGTCAAACAGATTGAAAATAATCTGCCAGAAAAGTACATTTTTCATCAAGATGGGTCTCAGCTTATAGCTCTGATGTATATCGCTATTCAACAAAACAGTTCAGACTTCCGTTTCATTTGTATTGAGTGTTGGCCGGGAAATTAGGACAGGCAGAATTACTTGCCATTTACTTTTTATTCTGTCCTCCTGGATGCTTTCTGTTGAGACTTTTTCCTGCATCCTTGAAGGGTCTTCTGATGGTCATGGCTACACCTCTGCTGCTATCCTCTCACCCCTTTGCTGTAAGTGCCTGCCACAGTTGGCCAAGTGGTGATCACTGTCACAGCAGGTGCCAACCCAGCTGGTTAACTGAGAAAGCCATCCGGTTTAATAGAGAGAGTAGTGAAGTGCAGCCGGGCAAGGAGATGATTCCTAGTCCCTGTTCAGTTTGGTTGCACTGATTATTGAGGTAACTGCTAGGATGGTAGTTGCCTCCCCTTTAAAGAAGTGGAGTGGACCATGATAGGAGCGTGGTGGTATTCTTAGCATGCTTTGCTTTCTTAACACATAGCGGTGTCCAGTTTCCCGTTCTGGGCTCCCAGTCTTCATCCTCCCCATTTTGCTACCCTCGTGGCAGTCAGTAGAGGACCAGACCATGTGGTTTTCTTTGTTCATTGGGGTTTGCTTTTTTCTTTTCTCCTTCTCTACGATTATATCTTTAGCTATTATTCAGAATGATGAAGCTCTTTGAACATACGTGTACTCCAGATTTACTCCTTAGTTAGACATGTGGCATATTAAATTGTAAAGGAAAAGCCAACTTCCGGAAACAGTGCTGTCACACAAGAGCTCTCATTCATGAGAGAAAAATCTGCAGAGAATTCAGATCCCAAAGTATGGAGTGAAGACAACTTCTGCCATGTTTCTTCTCCACATGCTGTCTTGTGCCGTGGTAGTGTACAAATTTGGGAAGACAGTGTTTCATGCTAGTCTAGACCATTTTCTTTAGCGCTGAAGGGTCCTCAGAACTATCTCATGCCAACTTGTTTTTTTGGAAAGCTATAAATGTTACAAAGCTAGTGCAAAGCGTGAGCCTGCAGTGACAGCGATTTGTGAGATGCTATGTGTAGAAAAGTGAGAGGAGAGTATCAGAGGCTTCCCCTCCCACACATACACATTTGTATGACACAGGGATTTACAGGGTTGGAATAAATGGAAATTCTATCCTGGCTCTATGAATGAGGCTTGTGACAAAATGGTTTTCCTTTTATTCAGAGCCTCTCATTAACTTGCACCTTTTGCATTGAGAAGTGTCAGCTGAAGCTATTGACTGTCTGCCAAAGTACTAGGCTTTGCGCAGAACGAAAATGTAAAACCATGTTCAGAGATGTTGCTGTAAAACCTGGCATTGCTTCCATGCAGCTTTTGATTCACAGCTTCTAACAGGAAGACACTAGAAGCTAGGGGTCGTGACAAATTAAATGCAGCATCTTTTGCTTCTGGCGATAATAAATGCAATTACTAATGGAGAATGGTTTCAGTGATTTCATGCTAGTATTTCTGTACTGAACTATAAGCCAAAACAACACGCTCTGTTCTAGGGTTTTTCTCTGGGTTTTTGTTCTGAGTTTTTTCCCGTTCTAATTCTGAATAAAAATAGAGAGGGAGTTGCCGATCAGAAATACTGATGAGCAGATTCCTGTAGGGCAACCCTTCCCTCACCTCCGTGGAGCAGTGTATTCAGAGGGAGGGAGGAGGTTAATTCGCTGCAGGGCACAGAAGGGGAAAGGGGCTGCATTGCATGTCACCATCTCACTTGCCTACATCAAGCTTAACATCGTGGTTCATACCGCTATGATTAGCACAGTCAATATTCGGCATTAACACCCTCCCCCCACCCCAGGGTTATTTTATATTGCCTGAAGAATACCCAAGGGCCAAGAAAAAGAGTTCGGGGGGAAGCATTTGACCCAGTGGGTGCAGTTTTCTGCCTGCTTATGGCTTGACACATAATGTGGCTACTGCAATAAAAAAGGTGGTGTTTCCCCTGGCTTTTATTTTCTTCACCTCCTACTTTTCCATTGGAGAAAATACTGTCTCACAGAAATGCTATTTCTTTTAGCAACCATACTGCTGACATGTTTTGCTGCCCCATGTTCTGAATTTCTCTTCCTCTTTCTTCCTGCTGCTTTTAGCAATGAAGTGGGATCTTTGTGTTGCAGAAGTTCATCTGGTTGAGCTGTCATCTCTTAATCCCTGCTTTCCTATGAATTAACTGCTATTTCATTAGCAACCAGTTCTGTGGTTGCTGAACAAACGTGGGCCAAGTTAAGCTGCACATGAGAGCCAGTAATCTCAGTGGAAAACCCTCTGGTTGTTTCTCTTCTCTCCAAAGTTAAACGGGGCCATATACCATCAGGAGGGCAAAGAGAGGATAAATTCCTTTGAATCAGAGGAAGAAGCAGCAGTGTACCAAGTGAATGACATAAGGCTGGAAAATAGTTTCTGCTCTAACTATGTGATTTAATCTGTTCATTTACAAAAGTAAATAACAGGCATTGCAAAAGAAATTCCAGACTTCAGGCCCAGCAGCGGTTCTTACTGTACTGGTGGGTGATTGCGACGAATGGTATCGATTGTGAAATTGCAGCTGCTTCGAAATAAAGTGATAGCTTTTATTTCTTTCTTGCTTCCTTCTCATGAACTTCCAAGTGAAATTAAGGACTCTCAAAGGACGACGTGATTTAATGCAGGGTTTATTTTTTTCTTCTGCTTGGTTAAAAAGAAGTAAAGGCCCCAGAGGACTGCATAGCTAATGCTTTTCATGAGGATATATAAAGTAAATTCAAGCAGAAGTGTTGGCTCGGTGAGATTACACATAAATGTTATTTTCCCCTGTGATGTAAAATATTGAACATACACGCAAGCTGGTAAATTTCATGTAGCTGTTGAGGAACTTAGTTAATAAACTAGTATGGCCAAAAATTTGAAAGGACAAAATTCATCCAGTTAAAAACTGACATTTTGTGCTGTAACTGGGATTCAGTTACGTTAGATACATATATTAAAGCATAAAGCTTAGTGGTAAAGAAAAATAATTTGTGCAATAGGCCTGAATCACAATTTTTATGGGAAAAATAACTTCCACATTTTTAAGAGGTCAGTGATTTTAAATGCACTGATTCAGTAACTTCCACTGGAAAAGCACTATTTAGGGACTATGCCAAATAGATACAAAAATTCAGAACTTAAAGAAAGAAAAAGGAAAACCAGGAGATTTGAAACTAAGTTTGTGACACAGAATCTTTTTTCAAGGGATATTAATTGCAAGTTAAAACGATAGTATTGTCTCTTTTAGAGCTGTTTGTAACAAAAGATTCTCAGGTATAGAGTTTGAACATGCATGTCGATGCTGAAATGCAAAATGCCCTTTATTCCACTGCCTGATCATTGAACTAAGCTCAGGGATCAGATGCCTGACCACGCCACAGATAAGCGTAGCAAGGCACTGTAATCAGATGAGCTGTCACTAGCATCCAGGTGCTTATTCCTGTTTCTGCTATGTGCTAACAGACTTGATGTGAGATTCTTTCTGTGGTTTAAGCTATGAATACTGACAAATTTTACAAAATCTTATTATAATGGATTATGAATTTGCTGCAGTCATTACCTCTGTCTGCTGGAGTTCACGTTCTCTCAGTAAAGGGATGCATTTTTCCTCCTTTCAGCTACAAAGTCAAGTGGTGCTGGTCAAATGCTGATAAAGGCAGGTTTGAACTGAGGTACCATACTTTGAACTCAGCAGTTAGGGTGAAAATGTAAATTAGAATGGTGATACCTAGAAAAAAGATTGAGATCATAAATTCTTAAATTGCCACTGCTAAATTGTCTAGATCTGCTACAACAAGATCTTGCCTTGTATACCTGGAGCAGGCTATGATTGCTCTTGCTGTGGTGGCTGTTGGGTCAGACCTAGCTGAGTTTCTGTAACTTGGTCATGTCTCTGAGAACTCACAGAGAGGTAGAGTACTTCGATGTGTTGACCTCAAAAAATACACACACTGTGCTTGCATGTCCAAACAGGAGCTTCCTTACTGGGTGATTCCTTCCTCTCCCTTTGCTCTTCACAAAAGCAAGCTTTTTCAGCTTATATATTATTGAACATTTACTACTTGAGTTGTATATGTTGGACAGGAACAGAGTAATCTAGATCTCTTGGCAAGAGGACTGGTGTGTTAAGGATAGGGAACAAATATTTTACATGTGCTTATGTGTATAACTATTCTCATGTTGCTGGTTTGTGTGGGGGGCGTTTTTTGTAATTATTGTAATTACTGTTTCCAGGGCATGCACTCCTGGAAGATGAAAATAAGGTCTGGCATCTAGTCCGGCCAGTAGATGAAATAGATGAAGGTAAATCAAAGCGGGGCAGCGTGAAAGAAAAAGAGAGGACCAAAGCTATTACAGAAATCTACCTGACCAGACTTCTTTCTGTGAAGGTAGGGCTCAGGTGTGCCACGGTGCACACACCTTACTTCTCTGGATTTTGAGATACAACTGAAGAAAAGCATGCAGCTATTACTTGTGCATTCAGCTGCAGTTTTGAATATGTGTCATGTACATGCAAACTGGTGTTCAGGGCTTCAAGTGATTAATATGCCCTTAGGAACATTACTGGGAAAGAGATAAAGTACAACTCCCAGTCAAAGCTGAGAACTGTGATTACGTGTTCGTTAAATCAGGATGTTTCTTGCAAGATAAAGATGGATATTCTCCTCGGTGCCACCTGCTTAGATAATAGTTTGTTGGGTTTTCTTTTGAACCGAATGCTTTATGAACTGCTACAGAGCCTTACATTTCTGTGTTCTTGTGTGTGACCTATGCTGCAGTATAACCTAGAAAAATAAAAATGTCTTCAAATAATAGTACTCTTTTTAGAGTAATTTGAGTCCTTATACTGTGGAACAGATCACAAGCCAAATAGTTTTGCAAAGCATTTGTCCATGCAGAAAGGATTTATAATAATGTGTTTAATGACCCTAAAGCCAGGATCCTCATGAAAATGAGGGTGCTCTCACTCCAGCTGAGGCCGTTTTTCCAAATGTGTGAGAGTGGATGTGAAGGAAAATCTGTCCAGAGGTGAGACTCAGGACAAGGACAAAGAGCCAGCAAGATGCTTAAATCCCTCTCTTCTGTTAATAACTCTTTTGCAGCTGCTGCTGTTCTATTCCCTACATCAAGTTTATAGACTATTACCAGTCTAGAGCTTTACTAACTCATACAGAGCCGGTGAGGTGTTATGGCTGGGACCACAGCTACCCCAACAACCCAAGGGGTGTCAATGTGTTCTTGCTCACAGCAGAGTAGCTTAGGATTCCTTGTCTCTCCAGTCCCTGCCCTGTTCTGAGACTGACAGCTGAAGTGACAGTGATAGAGAGGATGCAGCCCTTCAAATCCATCCATAGGGCCAACCAGCTGAGCAGGGAGGAACTGCGTGTGGCCTCGGCAGAGTCATCTCTAAAACAAAGAGACAGTCTTTGAGGTCGCAGTCTCAAAGGTCCAGGCAGGTACAGGAATCCAACCAAGCACACAGCCCTCCTGGGAGACTTCAATCCTTGGGCTTGGTGGACCTCATGGAGCTGGGCCATACTGGGTGTCTGATGAGACCCGAGTGCTTGCCCTTAAACAAAAAGTCAAATGCTCACTAGTACTTTTCCCTCTCAGTCTTGTTCTAAAAATCGCGCAGTGGTCTGGAGTCAGAGAAACTGTTTTATGTGCACGACAACCCTGAAGTGTAAACGTATTGTATACTTAGCAATCAGTTTCTGTTTCTTCTGTCAAGCAGAAAGCACACATTTCTGTGCAACCCGCAGAATAGTTGGTGAAGTCGCAACCTGTCAGGCTAGAAAATTAAATTGTTCTCTAGAAAGTCTTTACTGTGTTGGCAGCTTCCAAGGTCACTGCACTAAGGAGTTGCTTGTTCTTTGTCACCCAGTACCCTTCACTCAGGGTGAAGGCCATCAGTATCTGCAACTGGATTATGGGCTGTTAGTGTCAATAGAAGATTCTAGGATGTCACCGAGTTCAGCCTGTAACACAAATGTAATAGATCTTCTAAAATTCGCTTTTAGGGGACGCTTCAGCAATTTGTAGATAACTTCTTTCATAGCGTGCTCAACTCAAACCATGTGGTGCCCCCAGCTGTGAAATACTTCTTTGACTTTCTTGATGAGCAAGCAGAAAAACATGACATCAAGGATGAAGATACCATTCACATCTGGAAAACAAACAGGTATGGTGTGAACAAAGTAATACTTGCAGAGAAATGAGAGTGTAATTCCCAGGTATGTACTGGCACTATTAACACAAATCAAAGTAGATTTCATTTATAATACTCAGAATAATTTTATTGAGATAATAAGTTTATATGATCAAAAAGATTCCCTGTAAGGTTAGAAGATGCATAAATGAAGCCAGCCTTTCTGTGGGATTTTCATGGTCAGATTTACCACTTCACTTTTTGTCTTTCCTCAGAGAATAGGAAAGCAAGAGGCAAATGGGACTAGATTTACCTATCAAAGCACAAAAATCTAGTAAAACACTACTTGGGTAGTTTCTCTAACCAGTCGGACATGTTCTCTTGCTATTTTGGGGCATTCGAGTTTCATCTCATACGAGTTTTTTCTTTGAGAGATGTCAAGGCTTGGTTTTCAGACATGGAAATCAGACAACAGATAGCTTGTATAAATGTTAAAATATAAAATTAAGCTGCACTGTTGTGAGGAGATCAAAATGCAAAACCCGTACTTAGTTTCATGTGATTTGCTTATTGTAGAACATTTATCATGTAGAAAGGATTATTCATCTTTTTCCTTGCCTTGCAGCCTGCCTCTTAGATTCTGGGTAAACATATTGAAAAATCCCCATTTCATCTTTGATGTTCATGTTCACGAAGTAGTGGATGCTTCCTTGTCAGTCATCGCACAGACTTTCATGGATGCTTGCACAAGAACAGAGCACAAATTAAGCAGAGTAAGTGATTTGCATTCTACATCCTGACTACGCTCATGCCTGACAAGACAAAGGGCATCCTCACAGACAATACCCATTCTCTGAGGAGATACAGCCTTGATGATAGTTTCTTTTTAGTTTTACAGTGAAGTTAGCATTTCACCACTTAACGGTTTGGTGAACACGTCAGTGTTAACTCTGTAGTCTGCCAATTGATACTTATAAAAAATTGCAACGGCTTTTATAAAAAGCAAGTCTAAAAATGGATTATTTCATGTTCACCAATAATTCGGTATCATCTTGCAATGATGTATTAGTAAAACTCGACAGTAATGCCATGTGTAAACTTCATCCATTTAGGACAAATAATCCCACCAATATTAATAAGCATCCATGTGTTAATATCTGTAAAGCTCAAGTGCATGTGAATATAAAGGCTTGATCTTAAGTTCTTCTTGACTTCCTTTTGCTTCCTAGAGATGTTCATCATTCAACTAAGTTTCTCTCTATTACAAATTTTTCAGGATTCTCCAAGTAATAAACTACTTTACGCAAAAGAAATCTCTAATTATAAGAAAATGGTGGAAGAGTAAGTATAGACTCTGTTCACGTTTATTGGGAGATGCTAGGGCCTTAAGCCTGGGTAAGAGGAAAAGCGATTGCTGAGGTAGTCAAAGTCAACTGTCAAGTGTTGTTTACCCCGAATGCAAAAACGGTCCCTTGATGGTGGCATTGGCAGGGCTGGAGCGCCGTTATGACCCAGCGCATGTTCCTGTCTGTGCAGAGGGATGGATAGATTTACTTAGGAGGAAATAGCACGCTGTTTTCTGCAGCGGTGGTTGTTACCCATGCGACCTGTCTAACCACCGCTGCACTTCCATAACTCAGTAGACATCAATCGTTAAAACATTGTCACAAACACATTTTTTCTATTCCATCTCTGACTTTATTAATTTACTAATTGGCAATTCTGTGAATACCATGGAATCTGCTGCAGGACAAAACTCTGACAAGCTGATGACTTCAGAAGTTTGAAGACCTAAAATAATCATCATCATCAATTATAAATACATTTCTTTCCTGTGGTATGGCCCTGTACAATCAGGTGTGATTTGGCACTGTTGCATTGATGACTACTGCCTGTTGGAAGGCAGGAGGAATCATTGCTCTGTTGTGGTAGAGCATGTCCTGCATTATTGGAAAACAAGTTTAGCCTAATTGCAGAACTGAAAGACAGAATTGCCAGAAAACCACAGTGCATTTCACCTAATTTGAAGTCTGGTTTTATCTGTTGCAGTTACTACAAAGGTATTCGTCAGATGGTGCCAGTTAGTGACCAAGACATGAATACCCATCTAGCAGAGATTTCTAGGGTAAGAATAACTTCTGTTTTCTTGTTGTGAATTAGAGCCAAGTATAGCACTATTTTTCTTTGTCATCTCTTTCTAACTCAACAAGTGGGGGTTTTGTATGTGTAAACATCAGATGAGTTATTTCATAAATCTCTGAAATATTCCTGTTTACCATAGTCGTGCCTTTTAGCCCTTTGAAATGTTGATTATTGAATAGAACCAAGAATGATTATCATCACTAACCTATCTGAGCAATGTAAGTGCCACAGCAAAGTGTTCGGATGTTTTCACATCCGTTCTGGAAAATTATAGCACTCCTGAATTGTGTTTTTTCTCCACAGCACAGAGAGGATTTTTAGCATTGATCATACTGATGACAAGTAATGACTGAATTCCGAGTGCTACCACAGTGAAAATTAGATGTCCAGAAATGAAAGAGGAGGGATGTACATTAAGTATAGCCTATTTTAGAGCTGTCTATATGAGGGCAATACTTCTACTTTACACTGCATGTGAGCAGCTCACCATGTGCTTGCTCAGTGGTGCTTTCTGTGTTTGCATTGAGGGTTATTGGGGGTTACCTCTCATGGAGAAGAGCAGAGGGGGATGGTTACTAGCTGAAGACTGTTTGGAGAATGGTAGAGCAAAGTCACTACCAAACCTGCTTCAGTCTTGAAAGAATCTGTCCACCTGTCCAGCTGAGCTTAGCTAGAGCAGGCTTGTGCCCTCAAAACACTCGATCTAACTTGGTGAACCAGGAGAGGCCCTCACCAGTCTTAAAAGACATTGTTTAGCCTGAGTAAAGAGATCATGTACTTACTGGCTGGTTTGCTCATTTGCTTAATTTGGTTGAAGAGTTTTAGTAAGGAGGGTGTTTGGGAAATTCTTGGTTTGTTTATTTCAGGCCCTCAGGAACTAACATTTTGCAGATCAACATCCTCATGACAGCATCACTATTTTCAGTCATTCGCTACAAACCTCATCTGCAGTGACATTTCATTTTCCAGTCCACTTTATTTATTACACAAATTGAGATGTATCTAACATTAAAACGCTTAATGATTAAAAGTAAATTCAATAGAAATTTCTAGCATCAGCAAAATATATTGATCCCTTCTATTTACATTATAAATTATGATGAAAATTAACATGGAAGGAGTGATCAAATGTTGCAAATTTTGACCAGCTTTAGAAGTGACTTTTATAGAGCCAGGAAAGATGGCTGTTTCTCTGCTGCTGTGTGACTTGGGTAATTATTTATGCCATAAGCAATATTTTGCAATTCTTCATTTTCTTAACTAACTTACAAGACTAAAGGCTTAGCTAGAGTCTTGAACCCTGTGCATTTGATTGAAGAACATCCATTTAGACAGGCAGAGCACATTCACTACATAAGTCAAATGTCAGGGTGGGGGGGAAGGAGGAAGAGGAAATGGAAGGGTTATTTCCCGATTCATTTAAAGTCCTCTTTCTCCCTCTCCCTCTCTCATGATGCAGACAGCTTTTCCCAAATGTCATGTGCTCATGATCTTGATGAGTTACACCTTTGCTGTAGTGAGGTGCGAATAATTTCAAAGGGTTAAAAAGAGCTTGATAAAGTATTTCAAAGAACGGTGACAGTGACAGAACTAATGCATAGTATCTCAATGATACATAGATAGTACTGAGTAAATGCTTTAGTTTTACATACCCATGTTGTTAACAGATGTTTGGGCTGTAGTCTGTGGTATTTTCAGTATTTTCCACCTCCTATGTTAGAGTTGTGGGCAGGCTGGAAAGTGGGAAAGTCTTGATAGTCTTGATCTAAAAATCACCAAACTCAAGTTTTCCCACCCCTTTTTTCTGCCCCAACTGTCATTTAACAAAAGTTACAGGATGCAGAGCTTCCATTTGGAAAGCTTGTACATTGTAGCCAACAGTCATGCGTGTGCGTAACTTTCAGCTGTCTGTGTCTCTGATCCTATTTTGACATGTTTGCTGCCAATTTCTGTTCTTTTAACAGGCACATACTGATTCCTTAAATACACTTGTGGCTCTACACCAACTCTACCAGTATACTAACAAATACTATGACGAGGTAAGTTGTGGCTTTTGCTTTCAATTTTTAATGTCAGTGGTAAAAAGTTACAAAGGCTGACATCAGTGCAAATTTGTGGAATTCCCTGGATAATCAGGTAGAAGCAATGCTGGACATAAAGCTCTAACTTTGCAGTTATACACCTGCTTGGCAATTACCCTGGTCAAGGATGTGTTCTTGTAAATGAACAATTTCATTAAGGGCTATCTGGTTTAGGCAATGATGGTTTAACAAGATCTGAAATAGAAATAGCTTTAAAAATCATATCTCTTCAGTTCTACCATCCTAATTCCTAAGAATTCGGACATAAGAATGTCACCGGGCAAAAAGTAGTCATTGGAGCTGTATCAGCTTTCAAGCCAGTATGGTTTTTATCAGGAATAATTCATTAAACTTGTTTTGCTTTTAGGAATGGGGACGTGCCTTTTTTATTAGTTAAGATGCACTTAAAAATTGCCAAACATGCTACTGCCCCTGTTTTGCAGTGCCAAAAGAAGTCCCTGCCCAAGGTAAACCGAAGTAGAGTAACTGTTGAATGTAGCCTGCTTCAAAAGGAGGCTCACAGATTCAGTCCAAAAGGTTTCTTACGTTTTTCATGCCCTCTGGAAAGGGGGACAAAGAGTGTCTCGGTGTAGCTGGGCTGTGGCTATGGCTCTCCAAACTTAATCTGAAAACAAAAAGAGAGAAGGAAATGTTTATTCAAAGGTTTGCATGGAAATGAATGCCTCCAGAAAACTCTCAGAATTAAATCAAAGCAAGTAAGAACAGATGCTGAATCAAAAAGGAGTACAGCACATGTGAGCTCTCTTTGGTTTGTCTTGCACCTCAGCACAGTTCATGTTTTCACTTATATTTAGCACTAAGGCAGCGAGTCTCATCCTCAGCTTCGCAGCAGCTGCTTTGTACAGGAGCAGCCAGCCTGTCGCAGCTTTTAAACAGATGCAAGCAGGGAAAATTAAATCACCCTGAGAAGTCTTGCAACGAGGATCAGTAGGGGAAGCAGCCAGAGGAACGAAGGCCAACCCGACGGTGTTGGTTTCCTCACTCCTCATCCCCAGTGCTAACCAGGCTGGCTTTCAACCCCTTCCCAAATGTATCCAGGAATGTGTTCTGTAACAGGCCCGACCCGTTACAAAAACACTTGAGGACCCTGGATGACAGATAAACCGTAAAGCCCTGATTCGTCCACGCCCCCGTGCCCCTGCTCCTGCTCATGGTTTCACGTTTGGTGGCAAGCACAGGGGGAAGTCACAGTCTGTGGGACTTCATCAGTGGCAGGCCAGCAAACCCCAGCTCATCCTTTCACGTACATCACTGTATAACAACAAGGTGCCACTGATGAAAAGGCTGCTAATTCAGAGTTATGGAGATAATCTGTCAAGAACCATTCAGTAAAATTAATCGAGCTTATTTGTTTTCCATGAAAATGTTTTAATTTGCATAAATTGGAAATTTTGCAGCTGCCCTTGCCTTTATTACTGACGCAGTGGTTCCCAGCATGCTGTACCTTCTGCATCTCTGCAGGGCTTGACAGTGACTAAGTGGGTACATTCTAATTGTCCACATTTATATGAAGGATATATTCACCAGCAGAGATAATCATGAATTATTTAGTCTGGATTTGAGGAGTTACAGCTACATATAATTGTTTAAATTAAGGGAACAATATCAAATTAAATTAGGCCCAATTTAAATATTGTAATAAGTGTGTATTAACTCTATCTTGTAAAGATGTTTTCACGCTTTAAAAACAAATCCATTAGAATAATTATTTCTAAAATTTGCTCAGTGTTTGAAACTCAGATGCTATACCAGCCCTTCAAAGAGAAATTATTGGCTAGATTGATGCTGACTGCATTAATCTCCATTGTCAATGATGTGCAAGAAGTAGTAGGAACCACAGGTAGTGACAGGCAAAGTCTATTTCTCCAGTCCTTGTACTTGCAAGTTTATATAGTATTTAAACAGAGATAAAGGTTTCTGCGTGATTACAGCATCTGACTCTTATTAATAAAGCCAGTTCTAGAGAAGGAGCAGTTTTGCCACGTAACACGTACTTCTAATGGAGAAATCTAATAGTTGGTGGAAAATTTTCCCTAAAGGATGGTGGAAATGAAAACCTTTTGAAACCTTTGAAATTTGATCTTGAGAAGCCCTAAAAAACTCTATTTGAAGAAAAGCCTTCTCATAACGGTTGACCTTTCCTAGCTCCCGTTTTCAAATCCCTTGTGTCTCAGAGTCATACCTTCCTGTATATATGTTCTGTACAGCAGAGGCTGCAGGTGGGTTGCTGGGGAGTTCCTCTGACAAGCCCTTTGCTCCCTGAGTTACGTGCTGCTGGGCCAAAGTCTCTGCATTTCTTGGCGGAGCCAAAGGGGAGCTACTGGCAGCTCCCTGTGACCAGAACATTTTCTTCATCACATTGTCTATAGACACAAGAGACCTTTCCCTCCCCTACCTTATGGCTGTACGTGGACCACCCAGGAGCTTCTCAAAGCCAAAGCTCATGGGGCTGGGGCTTAATTACTGGTGGTAAACGACCCTTAAGCCTTGTGGGGTGCACTGGAAGTAAAAGCACTGTTTCTTAAATAGCTATAAAGATGTTTTTCCCCTGCCTGCTCCATCTTGGAATGTAATATTTCACAAGATAACATACTGCCTATTAATTTGCTTGGATCCCAGCATAATAGGAAACAGTGCAGCAACTTAGATAAAGCAACAGAGACAATCATTTTTATTGCCTTTGGGTAAAAATAGAACATGGAGCCTGCTAGATGGACTTTATCTTTGGTACAGAGAGAATGCCAAAGACTCTACGACCGACGTAGTATCAGACAGTTGGTCTGGGATCTATGTCACATATTTTAAGCTAAACGATTCTAAACATTCTGTGTTTATTTCTTCCAGATTATAAATGCACTGGAAGAGGATCCAGCTGCACAAAAAATGCAGCTTGCCTTCCGTTTACAGCAAATAGCAGCTGCGTTAGAGAATAAAGTGACTGACCTTTGACTCAAAAGCCGCAATAAAGAAATCTGATCTGAAGATGTTCAAATTCATTCTTCCTGTTAAGGAAATAGTGTTCTATTTTTTAATGTATAATTACAACTTTAAATGAAAGATTTCATGTTTTTTTGATAGCAGAGGTGTAATGTAAAGAATTTTTACTGTAAATTATGCTTCTAATTAAAAGCTGTGTTGTGTGTAAATGAATCATCTGTGGGAAAGAGAGTCCTTTGGTTGGGGGCAGGGTGGGGGGTGGAAGAAGGATAACATATAGTTTGTTTAATTTAGTAGAATCTGAGACATCGGCGTTTAGGATTCATTATGCAAGTAAATTCAATACTATCGCATCCTTTCTACCTTAAGCAATATTTTCCTAGGAAAATAGTAACACACTCAGAGACACATGCAATATCCCCTTTTATTTTGATAACTGGAAATTGACACCCATAGACCTCTAAAACTTAGTCTGTGCTCATAATGAACATCATGAACAACACGTCTGATTTCTCTGCAAGATCTGAAAATGGGATTTGCTACCACACACGGTCCTTAATTTATTTATGTCCATGGTGATGCACAGTATTGCACCCACCACAGCTGGCTGCGACAGAAATAAGAGTGATGTCAGTGTAGGAGGGTTCAGCTGATAAAGTCTCATCTGGTTCAGAAATCACTGCAAAGAAGGAGTTAGTCCTTAAAACTTTACAACTCTTTGTTATTATTGTGAGTTTTATGATATATGCTAATGTGCCTTACTTGTACTAATTCTGTGAATCTGATGAATGGTTTTGTAAAAAGAAGCAGATCAGAAAAAGAAATATTTATGTGCTATTGAATGACTTTTTGTGGAAAACATGACCAGCAGAATGCTTGTAATTAGCTGCTTGCCGAGAGTGTGCTGTTTAACATGATCTGATTATGTATAATATCTTATTTTAGAATGGTTCTGATGATTTTTTTATTTGAATCTTGGAACTGTCCTAGAAATACCATCACTTGTTTTTATTGTATTCGTGATGTAAAATACTAGTATGATGTTGGAAAAATCATATTCCCGTCTATTGAAAACCACTCAGTCAGTTTTGAGCCTTGGAATGCTGCATTTGATTGAATACACACCGCAACCCATAGCAAAGAAAATTAAAATAACTTGTTGAAAAGTGTGTGTTTACAATATAGGTAAGCTCCATACAAATCAAAAAGTTAGGTACGTTCTTCTTAAATTGCTGTATTGCACATCAGAGAACTTTATTCCTCTTTGTCTCACAAGTGTTTGGCAGTAAAGTAGCATTTTAATGAAGCGCTGCCATCTGTACCCCTTCGTTCATTGTCCTGCCAAGCGCCCGGACTCTGCTGAGTCTCCGCAAGCTAACACAGTGTCTGCTGCCCGCTCTCCCTGCCCAGTGGCATGTCACACGGTGACTTTTACTGTTTGTTCACATGGAGGGGGGGGGGTGTTTCCCTCTTTTTGACAATTTCTTTGCATTTGTTAATGGGCCTTTCCTTCAGTTCCTGGAAATCAAAAGCCTCACCAGAAATGGTTTCCTGCCCAGTAGGCTGGGAGGGGTTTGGGGGTTTGTTTTGTACTCGACTTCTTGCATTTGTGTAATCATTCCTGAACCTGCCTGGGCTGTAAGTTATTTTACACTGCCTAGGGCTGAGGTACATGAATTCTACATAAAGGTGCTTTGCCAGCTACTCCTTCATCAACAAAGGCATCCTAATTTTATGGCTAATCTGTTTCTTTGTCATTATTTGTAAATCCTGTTAATTGTAAATCAAATACAACATTGGTTTTTTTCCAGCAAGTGTCACGGGATCTTTACTGAAATTGGGGGGTGGTTGTTGAAAGGGGTTTGTAATGCTTCCTCCAGGGGTGATAGAGCAACAGCATCCATCAGTCTGCGGTCGATAATGGAGGAGCACAGCACATCCTGCAGATGGTATGCCTGACATCATGCCCTTTTTGTGGGCATTTGCTCTGAAAAATGAGAGTACTCTCAAGAAGAGAGGATGTCATGCAACATCCTGTAGTGAGGTCGTCTTGTCTGACGAAAATCTGTCTTGGGACCTGAAAGGCAATTAAAATACAAGCTCAGCAGCATCTCTCCAGAGAGCTCGGAAAGCTCTGCTTGAGCAAGTAAGGCTCTCAGAGGGAACATTACCTGTCCCCCGCCATCAGTGACCTGATGCAGAGCAGCTGCAGGCAATCATAAGCCACGTGGGCTGTGGCAATACTGTAGCAGGATCTTTCTTAGCTAGACAAGTGTGTGTGTCTGCCGGCTTGTGAGAGTTCATGAGGGATCCATTGGTCACTCTGTGGTTCCCTTTTACTTCCTGGGAAATTTGCAGGCTTTCAGCACTGCAGTGCCGTCTGCCAGGGAACACAGAGGCAGATAGCTGTGAGCAGCTGCAGCTACAAAGGTGACTTAATGCCAGTTCAGTTTCTCTAAGTCTCGTCTCCTGAAAGCACAGAGTTGGAATTTGAATTGAAGAACTGAGCAGGTTTATTTTATTCTTTCCCCTTTTGGCTAAGCTCCTCCAGCACTTGTTTTTCCACTCTGGTGCTCTGTGTTGTCCAGGCCTAGTTTTTGGCTTCTATTTTCCCTATGTTTTAGCAATATCTGATTCTTAAAGGCTTCATGCTCTTCCTTTGGTTTCTGCTGCTCCAGCCATCTGGTTCATCTGCAAGATAAAAGAAAAATGCTCACTGGGGCTCTCCCTCCTTTTTGTCCCCTCTGCAGCCCCTCTAAGGGGCACCTCTTTAAGCATGAGAACCTTCTCTCTGCATAATAGGAGCCACTCTACTTCCTAGCAGCAGCTGTGAACAGAACTCCTTTGGTTGGACATCTCCCAGCCATAGTTCAGAGGTGGGTGCAGGCTGTCCACCACCAGCAGCAGGTTAGAATCCCACTGCTGATTTCAGCCTCTCTAAAGGATTTGCTTGTCTCCTCACTAGCAAACAAGGTAGTAGATATCACAGATGATGGGACAAGGTCCCTGCCTCTCCTTGCCTAATACAGAGTACCTTGCCCAGCTGAAGAGGAACTTGGTTTTCTGTCACTGACCAGGAATTTACTCTCTATTCCATAGTCCCAGGTGTCCCTCTAACAACTTACTAGATCTTTTTGTCACTCTCTATATGCTATAGATTTATAAGCAAGTGGTTATCGGTGAAGAGGACCTCAGCTAGGTTGCATATGTGAGGCATAGTACTCCCTCAACATGGTTTCTCTGATCAGTCTGTTACAGCCGTACTTGAGCCTCCCACTTCTGCAGGCTGCTGTGTGGGACATGTGTTTCTCAGCCTGCTCAGTATAAGCTGTGTTTACACACACTCTCTAAAGCTGGCCTTTCTGACAACCTTTTGGAGACCATCAGAGCCATCACTATAAACAGAAACATACAGGGAATTCAAAGCCTCAAGCTAGAATTCATACATTCACAAACTGTCATAACATAAGAGGATTTCTAGCCAGCTGCATAAAGACTTGAAATGGCTCTGAGCTTGAAATTCAGCTGTCCTGGACTTAGCAGCACTGATCAGATTTTGTGGCCAGTCCTTTACTGGCCTTTACCAGTTCTCTTACTGGTAATACAATCATAGTACGTCTTGATAGTATGTACCTGCATGGCCTAAAGAAAAAAATACTTGAGTGTGATTAGGAAATGCCTCTTTCATGTGCTTCTTACAGCCACAACACCTCAATTTACCCTGATAAATTAAGGTTCTAGTCAGGCTTCCCATTTACACTTAAGCACATGGTGCAACAGCTCTCTGAGAACTTCCTCTCTTAAGAATTTGATCTTGTGCAAAGATTGCCTTCTCTTAAGACTTTTTCCAAGTCTTTTAGAAAATGCTTAGGGGGAAGTTATTTCCAGATTTTTTTGCTTCCTCCAGAGCTAAGCTGTCAGAGCAATGAGACAGTCAGCTTCAGAAGTTTAAAGGAGGATATGTGGCTCCCATTCTTCTACCAATGGCTGGCTCAAGTCCTGTGCTATTCTGTTTTACACTCACAGGGGCTGAAATTTGGCACTTTGAGCCACTAGACCTGTGGCACCATGGTCCTTGTGACTTGCTTTCATCCCTTATTCCCAGCTCAATGCAATCAAGCTCAGCACCTGAAGCATTCCAGGTTCTCTGTTAGAGAAGCTCCTCTCTTCTTAGAGGTCTGTTTTGCCAGATCTGCCTGCAGCATGGAATTCCCTGGAGATGAATGACAGCAGCACACAAGCTAAAATTCTGTTTTCTCAGGATCTGTGCCTGTGTTTCTGTCTTTTTTATTTTGAGAAACTCTTCTTCAGATGATGAATGATGAATTTGAAAGGTGTAATTGTAAACTAGAGTTGGTCTTTCAGCCTTCCTCTTTTGTTAGCCTTTGTCTTGATGGGACCAAAAAATGATGGTGGAAGTCTTAGTGTTTGACAGTCTCTGGAGAAGAGAAGGGAAAG
>NW_010391567.1:8328-24755 GCF_000710305.1 Buceros rhinoceros silvestris | reverse complement strand
GGAAAGAGATTTTCCAGACCCACAGATACCAGAAAGTTTTTAAGGGTTTTGTTTTCTTCAAATCACGTCCCCTTATGGCCCAGTGGCAAGGAGCATTTCTCCATCCATTAGAGAAGAAAGTGGCTTCTCCTGTGCAGGCTTATAATAACCATCCATGCTATGTAGGATCACTGCCATTGCACCAGTCTTTCAGGGCTGACTTTTGTCTTGCCGGTGCATACTGCTTGTTGCTGCATGTCATTCCCGAAGAGGACAAATCCTACTATCATTCATAGCCAGGCAATCAAAAGCTATTTCATTTACCCCTGTATTCCTGTCTCTTTGCCGCTTTTCAGATAATTGCCATTTGAACCAGAAGAGAGTTTGCATGCTTTCCTTCTTTTTTTAAGCTTTTAAAGCACCTATGTGTCTTAATAGATGGAACACTTCAGAAAGAACCTATTTCTTCAGCGGGACAGAGGACAATAGATCTTGTACAGCTGTATATGGCTCGTCTTAAAAGGAAATAAAAATCCCACCATGAACCACACACTGTGTTTTTGAAATCCTTTATGCAGTGCTGTAATTCTGAACAATGTTTTTGGCTTATTTAATTCTCCTCAAAAGTGAATGTTGAACAAAACTCTCTTCTTTTTTTTTCCTCTTAATCTACTGCAATAAGAAAAGAGTGAAATGAAAAATGTATTCCTTTGATACCCTTAATCTTTCTTCTCCTGTGGCTATGCTCCTATTCAGCAAGAGCCCATACTTGCTAGCTGCAGAGCCTGGATGTCAATTCATGGGATGTAAACCAAACCAAAATCCATGTTTCCTGCAGCTGCATCTGGGTCCATGGCAATGCTCACAATTGCAAAACTTCCTTCGGGATGTTATTTGGAATTTTATTATTGTGGGTCTGGCTGGTTTCCTTGTCCTCCTTCATGTGATCCTTCTCCATGTGGGTTTTTACCTTGTGTTTCGGTGGACTTGCCGGACCAAAACGCTACATTCCTCTGAAAGCTCAAGGAAGGAAACAATTGCTGTCTGGATTAGTCACGCAGTTTTCATCCCCGAAGCAACCCCCGGGCATTCAGACCCTCCCAAGTTCACCTCACTGGAAAATGGTAGAAGTGGATTTTTTATGCTAGAGCAGACAGCCTGACTGAAATATAAACCATTTCCATCTGTCTAAACCAAGTCGTGTTTGTTTTGTTAATAAACACCCACTGGTTACACACAATACTATTCACGTCTGATGTATGAACAGCCCTTCGGAGCTGATCTAAGCTCCACCTAAAGTCTGCAGCACCCTCTACCCTAGACTGGTGGCTGCACTATGCCGGTCCCAAACTAGAGAGTAACACCAATGTTAACATCAGTTAGCTTTTAGACGAGGCTAGATACCCACATCTTTGTTTGATGTGGGTGTTTAGCCTCATTGCTGTTTTAGTGGACTAAAGTTTATCCTGTGAGGCTGCTACATGGTTATGATATTGAGAAGTCCTATAATGAGGCCTTAAAGCCCAGCTAAGGGAAGAGAACCACCGCCATCTGTTTCAGCAGCAGCAGGGCTAGCATCCTGGATTCTGCTCAGCCACAAATATATATTCCACTCCTTATTTTAACATCATCTTACTTTGTTTTCCTTGAGCACTTGAAGCCTTTGCATTCCTCTATTTGTATTCTGGCACATAACTACTCAAGATGAGATCATCCATCTGGGTTTTGTGCTATTTTGGAGCTACAGGTTTGATATTTAATAGGGTCATACCCTGGTGCACTCGCTCCTCTCACAATAATATTCGATAGAGAGCTGTGTCAAGTTATGTTTTTGCTCGCTGTGTGTGAAGATTCATATGCTGATTGCTTTGACCTGGCTAGCCATAGTGAGAGCCTGTAACTGCTCAAATGCTATTATAGCTTTTGATCTAGGTTACGGTTGTGATTTTATCTTTCTTTCCAGTGAAAGGAAGATTAGAAACGTTTTGTTTGCCATTTAACTGGAAAATGTTAATAGTTTAGCTGCATCTCTGAGAGAAAAGAGGGGAAAGAAAAAGTGACGTCCTTTCCCTGTGAAGTGGTTTTGGACTACTCTTTTCTGAAGTTAACCAAGACAGTGATGACAAAGAGCACTTCAGCACTGCCGTAACTCACAGACTTAACTTTCTTTGTGGTTAATCATTCATGTGAATTAGCAGGGCAAGTTTTTTAATATAGAGCTTGAATTTAATTTCAATCTGTGCTGTCCATCATTGTCTCTCTTTATCGGGTTTTTGAAATGACAGCATACACAATGTATCTAAGATTAGATTCTGGCTTTAAATATTTAGAGTCTGAATCACATCTATTTGTACTTCATTTCAAGGTTGAAGTAATGTGGCAGGACACACATTCTGCAGTAGTTAAAACTCATAAATCAAAGGAGTTCTGAATTATTCATTTTAAACTTTTAAGCAATTTCTCTTTGTGGGCCTGCCCCAATGTGCTACTTTGGGTAAGCTGCAGGACTGCCAGCTGGGCTGCAAGGCTCTGCCCTGCATAGTGTCCCATTGTGCTGGTCTGCCAGCCGTGGCCATTGCCCCACTTGCTGGGCCAGCTACGGTTTGTGCTAATGGC
Source organism: Buceros rhinoceros silvestris (assembly GCF_000710305.1). NCBI lineage: Eukaryota > Metazoa > Chordata > Aves > Bucerotiformes > Bucerotidae > Buceros > Buceros rhinoceros. Next base: position 22,160 of record NW_010391567.1, on the reverse strand, counting down.
TGCTGTGGTTATACAGGGAACAGACTGAGCCTAGCAAATTCCAGGATGGGCTTTGGTTAGCTCCTATTTAACTCAAACTGCTGTTTGACGGGTGATTTCAGAGTCTCATCACAAGATTTGTTCCACTACTGATGACCAACTGGCATGGCCACAGCCAAAAACTTTCTGTTAACTGTCTGCTGGGAAAGGATGCTAGTTATAGCCTCTCTCCAGAAAGTAACAAACCCAAACACAGATGAGTTCACTGCAAGGCCAAGCCATAGCAGCGGGGAGAGGATCAGATCGCTGAGTTTTGCCAAGCTTTGAAGAAGAACAAGGCTGACTTCATACACATGTAGCCCTCAAGACCAGAAGCAGCTGCTCTGAGCGATGGCTGCTGCAAGAGTAACTCCCAGCATTGCCCTCCCCACTTGGGACCACTGTGAATGCACCGTTTTATGCCTTGCTGACATGCAGGAAGCCAAAAGGCAGGCTAACTCTCCGGTGGGACAGTCATTAGGTAGCAAACTGGCAACACATCTCCAAGATGTCCACCCTCTTTCCATTGCCAAGGATCTGAACCTGACATGAACTTCACCGGGGCATGGTGTGGGCAGAGGTGCTCAACTGAGTCTGCTCCAGCACTGAAACAGCAGAACTACATCTGTATGGCTGGTCATGTATGTGGCACAATAAGCAGACTGTGGTCAAGCGTGGTCCAGCCGTGTCTGTCCAGTGCTACAGCAGCAGAGTTGGCACAAAAAGTTACTGCCAAGTCCAGGCACCTCTTATGGTGCTCTCGGCTCCGGCATAGATCTAGAGACAGGAGTGGCTTACAGGACCAATTGCTGGAGCACCTAAATTAAGCGAAGCTTGTTGAAATCCTAGTTCAGAGTACATAGAGTCAGAACAACTCTAAGAGGAATAAAGAAACCTCAAAGGTGAAAATTAGCTCTGAACTCTGGAGCTATAAAGAGAGCCTAAACTAAAAAGCATCTTAGAAACATAATGCAGTTCACACCTACTCTTTGCAGCTACCCTCTGCTCTGAGAAACACTGGTCTGTGTGTCAATAGCTGTACTGCAAAGCCTGTGGTGCATAAATGGATTATCCGTGAAATATCTGTGCTTTTACAGCTCTGACCATTGCGGTGCTCCTGCAGAAATGTTGAACAGCACATGTTAAAATTTTAAGGAAATTTCCCTGTCCCCTTTTTCTTTAGAGTTATGAGACCTTTTTAGCTTTGTTGATGAAGGGCTGCACTGAAGACGTAAGTCACGTTCACAGCCGTATTATGCTCCACAAGAGCTGAATTGCCTAGTCATATTTTCCCAAACTTCACAGTGACTGTCCTTGCCTGTTTGTAAGTTTCTCCACAGAGATTGATGTAGATAGATCTGTTATTCTAGCAGTGTATAGCTGGGCTCTGTTGTAGGCTATCTATATGCACAGAAAAATTGCACATGTGATTCTTGAAAACAAACCCAGATACTTTAAATTTTCAGTGGCACTTCTCCCTGATTCGTTTAGGGTCTTGTTTGTTTTAATGAGGATTTTTTTTATTTCACTGAAGAAAATTCCTTTACTAAGGAAATTATAGCCTTACAAGCCCACATATTTTATTTTTGCAAATGGGATTGAATTCTGTTCTCATTAGAGCTAGTGGGTGTTTTGCTTGGATCTAAGATCCAAGAATGTGACACAATGCAGTTTTAGACACTATTCATTAGGCTACAAACCTATTTGATATGGTGGTAAAACAGGCTATTTTTTTTTTAAGTTCACTTAAAACATTTCACATAACTAGCAACACTATCCTTTTCACCTCCATTTATTGTTCAAAACAGGGAAGAAGCCAATTTCTGTTGTGTGAATGCGGACATCATGATATTCGATAATGATGTGGCTTGTCTATCTGACAGCCATACCACCCATGCTGTAATGAGAAAATAAATGGGCCCAAACTGCTAAGCAATAAGGGAGCTGATGAACGGATCGGATCAGGTCCATCTGCATTCCCTTATCTTTTCAACATGGTCTTATGTATTAATAGAGTTGAAGCATTGATCTGGCTATTACTATCCTGCAAATATTGCCTCTGCTTACCCTGGATTCTCCAGAGCATATGGAAGGTCTCTAGTGATTTAAATGGACTCTGGATCAGCCCTGCAATCTCCAGGTAATTTACTCTAAAATCAAGAATATTTGCTCTGAAATCAATACAGCTAGAGGTTTAACATGTTCAGCACAAGAAAGTAAATTGGAGGTTGATGCAGGTGGCTAAGGTAAGGAGAGACTGGAACCAGGCAGATCATACGTCAGGATGATAACATTGTCCTAGTACCTGCTCTGCAAATGGAGGGCTGGTATGCCCCTGCCCTGGCCAGTAGACATTATGATTATCCTGTAGAATCATTCCTGTCTCCATCCAAAACATTTTGAAATGTTTTACAAACATTAATTATGCCCTGTGAGGTGGCATCCTGTTTCTGTTGATGCAATAAAAAAAAAAAACAACCCAAAAAACCCACACGCCTAAGGTTAGAGAACAAGTTAATGGCACAGCTGGGAATAGAACTTAAGACTGCAGATCCTTGGCCCCCAACTCTAACCTGCTGGCAGTGTACCACATACAGAAAAATGAAAATTGATCCAGCTAAATTGCTATCTCCAAGCCGACAATTTTCCATGGCTTTGTAGAGAAAAGAATTTAGACACAAAGATAGGACAAGAAAAACCTGCCTGGCAAGGGTGATCTCTGCTCAAAATGTACCACTCAAATAAAAACCGCCTGTGCTTAAATACATACAGCTATTTGCTGAAAAGAGGTTTGCCCAAGCTGCAGTCCGCAAACTATGGACATTCAGCATCTATGATGAGAATACACGAGGCTGAGATTTTAGTCTGACCCATACTAAAAACGTAGGCAGAATATAACCCTACCAGCCCTGTAACAGGTTTGAGAGTGTAACTTTGGCACTATCTACAATTGCGAAAGACACCCTCATAGACACGGTTGTACACGTGCAGGTGATGCATGTATTCCCAGGGGATGGCCAGCTGGGCATGCTCACCTGTGGCACAGAGCTTGGTGCCATGTGAAGACAAGGGCAGCTCGTCTGTGGCTGCATCCACAGCCCCACTGCAGTCCCCAGGGCAGTGGATGCCCAGTCCTCCTCACCAAGCTGATATTTAACCAGAGCAGTCACTCCTGCCTGAACCGCGGGAGTCATGCTTTGAATTCTGGCGGTATGGCTCGCTCCACCTACCTCACTAAGCACACAGCAGTGCATAAACAGATCCTCAGAAGCATCAGTCCAGCCCATGCCCCAGCCGTGAGCAGAACCCTGCAGGACACACAGTGCCATCTCAGAAACAGGGCAAAGGGCAGCACTGTCCCTGTCTCCCAGTCCTACTTACGGGGTTCAGATGTACTGGGCTGGGGTCAGCTCCAGCTTGCACCACCCTGCCAAAACCCATCACCACACACCACAGTAAAGCCTGAGTGCTGTCATGCCCCAGAACATGTTAGAAAGGGAACCTGTGCTCCCTCTCCCACACAGTCCAACTGTTGCACAGGCAAACTGAGTGCACCAAGATAGAGATACCCCGGCAGCAAGGACAGCCTTACCCCAGCTCACAGCACCAAACTGGTGTTTGAGAATTCCACACTTGTTTTATCAAGCTGGGATGAATATTTCCATGGGGTAAAAATGGTTACGATAGGATAAAACGTTTCCACGCAGACACAATAACAGGAATGAGTTGTCCCAGTGAAGCTGATTGTGCCTTCTGGTTTTGGCTTTGGGGATTTTTTGGGAGTGGAAAGCATCTAGTTGAGCTGAATGAAATATAAGCTGTTAGAAAAGAGCAAATCGACTGATACAAAGAATTATATGGTATTTTAAAGACATTTCCCCCCTTTAAATAATCTAAAATGTCATTTAACACGGGCAAGGAAATTTGATTTTACAGATACATAAACATATATGTAACTATATAGGTGAGCAGAGAAGGCTGTATAACTATATCTAACACAGCATGCCTTCAATAAAACTTTCCTGTGAAAAACTCTCAGGGATTTTTAATCCAACCAGCCAACCATAAAGTTTTCCCCATAACAGTAAATTATGATAATTTTGCCCAAGGCTTTAACATCCCTGAGTTTTGCTTTCTGCTTTGAACTAGACTGTGATGATCGATATTAATAGTCCCTGATCAGATATAGTCACTGCAAAACCAAGATGAAACACTCTACGCCTCTGAATTTTACTGCAGATGTGAACATTTATCAACGCTTATTCAAAATACAAATAAGAAAGAGAACAGCTATATCATGAAAGAGCTTAGTTACAATTTAACCTCCATGCTACACATCTAGAATATTTTCCAGAAGCAAATGCAGATTTAGATGCAGGAAAGATGGTAAAATCTGTGAATATTTGTCATCAACATAAACCCTGGCCACTCCTAAGTAAGAAAGTACAATCTTTTCTTTGTGCAATCATAGCTTTTTTATGCTAGCTTGCAGACATACTGGCATGACAGGTTTTCTGTCTCCAGTGGTCATTGTTTAGAACGTAGAAATTTCCTAAACATCTAGTTACAATTAACGACAACATACACAAAACAGCCAAAATACCCAGCCCCTCCAACACCATCAGCTGTATCAGCACAGCTTTTGTTCAGCTGGTCGGTTTTACTGCACACCCAGCATGAAGAGGCAGTCACATTGTGCTCAGGCTCACCAGGACGGGTCACTCTCCATAGACCTGGACTTCCACTCCCTGGGCCAGCTTTGGTCTTGCACTAAAGTTTGCCTCCACCGTTTCGACAAGAATTATCTCAAAACCTTTTGCTTGCGCTCTTTGATGTGATACATAAATGTACAAGGCAAGGGAGAAAAAGTGTTTGCCCAAAAGAGGCCAGGGGAATCTTTCAACAAAACGCTGGTTAAAAGCCATGGTTTAGCTGTGTGAATACAAAGCAATGTTGGAGAAGGTGAGTCATTTTTCAAAAAGCACAGCAGAGCTACCAGGGGCAGGAGGAAAAAAGAAACATGAATTTTTAAAGCAGATTTTGTAGAACTCAAATCAACACGTTCATCATTTGGATCAGTATGAGGAGCTTGCTGCACCAATGACCCTTCAGAGACAGGGCATGTCGTGTTTCCCGTCACGGATGATTTACTAGTAGAGGATAATTTTGTCTAACCACGTACCCACCAAGCCAGTGGCTCTGTGGGACATCTCAGGTGCCCCATCCCTGCTTCTCAGTGCACCTTACACACCCACTCCTTTGTACCCTCTTTGTTGCCGATGGTGCATGTAGCCAGCGACATGAGAGAAGAAAGACCGCCAATGGTAAGAAACAGCTCCAAATCCAGTAGAAAATCCAGAGATTTTTGTAAAAGCAAAAATCTCCTCCTCCTCTTTCTCCAGCACAGAGCCCCTGAAAACCAGACAGGAGATGGGCACCTGGGGGCTGGACTGCGCCTGCTCCCCAAGAGACCAGCCCCCACCTCCTCCACCAGCTGCCCTAGCACAAAAGTGTGCCCTCAGCTCCTCAGTGTCAGCAGGTAAAAAGAGAGCTTAAAACCCAGAGATGACATCTCCCACCATCAACACAGGTTTGCCCGAACAGCGAATTCAATCACTAGTGTCCCAGGAGGTAGAGGTGCCATTATGGTGGTCAGTTCCATCACCTGCTTCTGGGACTAGGGGGAAAAAAGGAAAGAGAGCAGTGAGAAACAGAGGGTTGGTGATATTTACTGTCTAAGCCCTAAACCTTGCAATGTCCTCATTTTTTTTCTAAGTGTCTTCTAAAACAATAAGGGCTCACTTCCTCAGTTCTAGCAACTGGAGAAAATACAAAATATTCTGAGGCTTAGAATACAGTCTGATGAGGTGGTGACAAGCCTGGTCTCCAGCTCAGAGGAGCAGAATGGTTTCTCCTGTTTCCTTCCCCTTTGCTTTTTCATGTTCCCTTCTGAGATAGGAGAAGGGGAAGGACTTTTGCCACGGACTGCCACACCAAAGCATGCCCTTCTGTTTCTACCAAGAAGCCTGCAGGCACTCTTGTGCTTACTTTCTAGGGAAAAAAAAATATTTTTTCCCCCTATTCTCTATTTCTGGCTATTTCTTCCTCTCAAAATTTGCATTTGGAAGCAATAATAATAGACAAGGGACCTCAAGTGACCACAAGTTCCTGCACTGTCTCATAAGCTAAAATCACCAGGTTCTGTTTCAGGAGTTTTCTTCTGATGTTAATCACTTCATCAGCAACATTTGCAGATGATTACCATGATTTCTAGCAAAACCTTGGACCCTTTTACTGAACTTTTGGAGGTAGGCTTTTCTAGCATTATTTATTGTGACCTCTTTGTTCCCTCAACAGCTTCTCCCCTTTAACACCCCTCATCTTTCAGTTGTCCCCATTCAGTTGCCCTATACAGCCCACCTACTCTCACACGAAGTGTACCTCCTGCACCCTTATGATCTTATGCCTCTTAGACCTACTAGCCACCATCCATTTCATAGGACCATGGGATAATTTAGGTTGGAAAGGACTTTACAAAGGGATTATCCCTCTCTCCTTAGTTGTTGGTCCTCAACTGGAGTACTGTGCCTAGTCTGTCTGCCCCAATCTGTACAAGAATGATATCCATTATTTACTGTGAGGATGGTGAGACACTAGAACAGGTTGTCTAGAGAGGTTGTGGATGCCCCATCCCTGGAAGTGTTCAAGGCCAGGTTGTACGGGGCTTTGAGCAACCTTTTCTGTTGGAAGTTGTCTCTGGCAGTGACAGGGTGTGGAACTAGGTGATATTTATGGTCCCTTCCAACCCAAACCATTCTATGATTTTATAACACTGTGATCTATCAGCTGGAACATGTTCAGTGTAGGGCCATGGTGACAACAATGGAGCACTTGCCCTGGGCGGGGAGGCTGAGAGAGGTGGGCTTGCCCAGCCTTGCCTCAGGCAGACCCAGCAGCAGCCCCCTGCTGCCTAATGGGAGATCACCAGGAATACAGAGCCAGGACCTTTATAGTCATAGGAGCATGGCAGGAGGACAACAGGCAACAGGCATGGGCAAACACCCCCTTCGTGAACTCCCAGGATGAGCCTGTGGCCAGAAGAACACTTCATTTTGCTTGGATGGCACTTCCTGGCCTGCACTGTTTAGAAAACCAAAAGATTTCTTTTTAAGTCTACAAAACTATACATATTAATGTAAAAAATATCTGCTACTAACATGTTACATCAGTCATCTGAAATCCTCCCCCTCCCAGCCAGTAACAGTATCAAAGACTTTATTTCCGCTATTATTAGGTATATTGTTTACAACAGCATAAAAGACCACAGAGAGAGTTAAAAAGATATTTGCCATCTCTCATCAGCAATGTCAACACTGTCTCTTGGGTAAAAGGATAAAATCTTCCGTCTGGAGGGTTTGAAAATCTAAGTTTTTGTACCCTTAAGTTTTGGTGGGGGGCGGGGTGGTGTCTGGAGACAGGATTTGTTTTGTGAGTTCTCCGATTTCCTCTCTTTTGCAAAGGGGCAGTTACAAGTCATTCACTTGATGTTGCTTATAATTTTCTGTTCTTTCAGAATAATTTTCAAAACACTTTGATTTTCTTTTCAGCTGTGAAATAATAATCCAAGACCAAACATGTTATTCTCTGAAATTAACTCACTCACTAAAGCTGGTTTCCCTATAAATTTTACTGAAGTGGATGATTAAGAACTCTTCTCTACAAATAATGTTTCATGCAATACAGCTGTAATGAGACTACAGCCTGATTATTTAAATGGATGAACATTTTTATCAACTGCAAAATCACTTCTGGCATGCTCTATATTTAATACTTAATGAGAGTCTGAAATCACAGTAGTGGTTTCACACACAGTGAGGGAGGTTAACTTCAAAGGCTGGTTACTTCAGTCCTCAGAGATGACTCTGGCCACCAACTAAACCTAAAGCACACGCTTTATCAAGAACCTGGACTAGGAGTTAGATCCCACATACTCCCTGTTTTCATGCCCTGTGCAAAGCAGATGCAGTTATTTGGACCTCATGGATTTCCGATGCCCTTTCGAGAGCAAAAAGCCCACCTTGAGTGGCAGTCATCCACACACAGCTGCAAGAGGATGACAGAAAAAAAGGAATACAACAAATAAACAAATAAAATGAAGACTGTAATGAAATAATAGAGAATACATAAAGTGAAATGTTTCGGTTTTGTGGTATATTCCAAAGTCAATGATAATGAGGTTCTAAGAAGCCTTCTTCCCTAGCCAGCATGAGGCAAAAGCACACAACATCCATGAGAAACTCCTAACCCACAAAGTTGCTCTCTAGCACTGGGCAAGCTTCAGCCTCACGGCAAGCCGGGAGAAACATGTTAGAGGGATCCAAAATGACATCCCCAGGGAACCCCGTGAAGGACAGCCTGCTTGGGAGATACACATGAGAAGTGATGCAGCTGTGGGATTCAGGTTCCTTCAGGGCTTTTGAAGCTCAGAGTATTTTAGACATAGCCAGGTGTAAGTTTCTTTAAGAGACACTTTGCTTCTGTATTTCTCTATCAGAAATTTGAATTGAAGACACGTGGTAGGTGCTGGGTCTTTTCTGAGGCCTGGTAATACAGTTCTTCAATTATTTACTACTCTGAATTGTTACAAAGGACCTCTAGGACAAGCACCTGTGTGGTCTGGGATCTGAAAACAGGTTACTCATCTGAGTACAGCCAGATGTCCCTACAGAGGCAAATATTAGATGACACCAGTTTGAACCTGCATACAGCATGGCACCATGCCAAGCCACCCTGTCCTACTTCTCAGCACTACTTACTCTCTCTCATTACTACTCTGAGCTAGTTATGCTGCTTTCAGTGCTAGGCTTGCTACAGCAATAAAACAGAGTCTAGCCAAAGCCATGTGTGCTATTGTACAATGTGGATATGCCCAGAAGCACTTTCATTGTTTGTCTCCAGACTGTGGTACCTTGCAGTCTGGCAGGCAACTGCGGTTTGAATGTTTTACATTAGTCAAAGAGAAAGCAAATTGCCTGACAGTACAAAAGGGGTGGATTGAGAATCAGATTTTTGCTGTGTGATCATGTAATGATACCAGTGAACCATAATGATACCCCTGAAGGAGCTGTGTGATGATCCCTACTGATCCCAATGGGTGGTTCTTACAGTGGTGGTGTCTGCTGTCCTCCTTTAGAGAGGGATGTGACCAGACTGGAGCAGAGAAGGAGAAGCCTCCCTAGTAGATCATTTTAAGCCTTGCTGACCAATTGGAGGAGGACTGTGTTTAGACTGGCACCTTTTCCTTGACTTTGACCTTACACAGAACCAGGCACCCATCAGAAATATCCCACTCAGAAAGGAACTTTCTCGCATTTCCATGCTTTATAACTTTGTTTTGTGCAGATTCTTTTTTCTCCTCCCAAATTCTCCAACCTAGTGCACAGATGAGCTGGCCCTGAGAGACCTGCGCTCTACAATAGTTAGCTGAAGAGCTAACGGTGGTATTTTGAAGGCCAAAAAGTCCTGCAGGACACAGATCTGTTGTGAAGGAGAAGAGAACTTACTAAACAAAACAGTTGGAACAAAACTAATTTTTTATGATAAGTATGGTGAGACACTGGAACACGTTGCCCAGAGAAGTTGTGGATGCCCCATCACTGTAAGTGTTCACGGTCAAGTTGATGGGGCTTTGAGAAACCTGATCTAGTGGAAGTGTCCCTGCCCATGGCAGGGAGGTTGGACTAGATGATCTTCAATGGTCCCTTTCAACCAAACCATTCTATGATTCTGTGATTTATGAAAAAGTATTTCAGCCTCCCAGGTAACAAGCCAGAGGGCTCTCAATAGCAATAAGCCATGTTCATTTCTTGAGTATTAACTGGTCCAGAGTGGAAATGTACTGAATGAACCTGCCTCTCTATAAACAAATAGATTATGTCTGAAGTTTGAAGTGCAAAGATTTCATTCGGACTTTTTCCTGTGGCAGAATAGCAACATTAAAACTTTTAAAAAAAGGATAAATAAAAAGAAAACCAAAACCAACCACTCAGTTGAGCACTTAAAAGCATCAACAGAGGTTTTCATTTGAGAATTATATCTTTCACCCTTTCTTTTAGCTTCAGAAACATTATATAAAGGACCAGCTCTTCCTCCATTTAACAACGCTTGAGATGGTGCTAAAGATAACGGCTGTTGTCAGAAGATGGGGGAGAGAGTGGAGAAGGGGAAAGGGAGGAGGAAGGGGAAGGGGGGGAAAAACTGAGAGATGAGGTGGGAGGCATTTTGCTTCTTTACTGCTGGAGTCTGATCTGGCTTTCCTGAACACAAACTGGAGAAAGTCATGAAAAAGCAAGAGATAACAAACACAGCCTCGGTTTCTGGTGTAACTCTCTGCTGAAGAATGACAGTTGTGTGCACAGCCTTATCAGTCACAGACGTATACAAGCATCAGGTTGTTTAAAGTTTTTCTTTTTGTTGCCTTTTTGGCTGTAGGCTTAGAATAACATGGCAAAGGATTCGAGCTTAGTCAGCTGAACCAGACTTCCATTAAAGAGAATGCATAAACAACCAGATAAGAAAAGAGAAGAAAGAAGACAAGGAAGTAGAAAAGAAGTGATATTCAGGAATGACATATTGGATGTGATCTAGCCAGGTTCTGGCTGTCTGAACAGGTGACACTTCTGGGCTTCTGAAGGCACAGGGTTTTCACAGTGGGTCCCACAACCCTAGAGGTGGGAATGTGGCAGTCACCACAGTAAAGCTTGCTCCTTTCAGTCCATCTGCTCTCCTGTCATTGATATTTACATCCCTGCAAATGTGGATAGGCCCAGCCACCCATGCTTTCATTATTAGACCCAGCATGCAGCACATAAAATTTTGTTCATTAATTCCCAATTTCGCATTTGCCTTATTTATCAAACACAGCCTTTGGGGATAGCAATGAGAATCTTGGGTTTCGCTAATCTCATCTTTTTCTCTTTAACCCCTTCCTTACTTGCATGAACAATCTTAGGTAATGGCCTGACTCTGCTTTTTTTTTATTTTGAAAACTTTGAATAGAAACCTCTCATCACTATGCCCGCACCTTCTTTAAGTGACTGAAGTCCTTCTTCCAGGTAGCAAAAAGAACCAGAATAGGGGCTGATAAAGAACTACTGCTATGTTTCTCTATTCTAAACCTCGGCACCATCTTGCCCTCATTCCTGTATCGTGAGCATCCACTTACATCCTTCTGTGAACTTCTTTCTTTTACCTTCCTTCTGGAAGGTAAACCATTTTTCACCGGTTTAACTTTAAAAAGATTTAGAGGATAGGAATGTAGTAAACCCTCATCAACATGGGTTTAGGGAAATAGCCCTTGTTAAATAAATCTGAATTACTTCTAAAAAGATATTAAAACTTTGATAAAATGTTTCACAGCTCCTCAGTTATCTTTGACTTTTACACTTGCTTCAGAGTTCCCTTCTTTACAGTCACTTGATGCATGGCAAAAATGGTCTGTTTTTTCCTTTCAGCAGACATGCTAAGGAAGCCTGTTGCCTTTATGGTTTAGAGCAGGAGTTCGAAATATGGCACTGGAAAACTGTCTTTTGCCAGCCACAAAACATATATGTTCGATCAAATTGCACGCTTCTGAGAATTGCCATCTGCATATGGTTAACACGGCAGACAGGAAGGGTTATTTCCAATAGTAAAGGCAAATTTAATCCTCCTAATAATCCCTTTGTTTTCTTAGTTTCCCCTCATGGACTGTTAAGCACAACCTCACCAGGCATGTTCAGAGCTTGGACAGTATGCTCCAGACCAAGCTTTTCTGTCGTTGCCCTTCCAGGACACTCTGTTGGGTGTCCATGGCAATGTTTTGGTGGAGAGGGATGCTGCAGGGGCAGCCTCTGTGAGAAGAGGCCGGGAGCTGCCCTGTGCCAGACATAGTCAGTTCCAGCCAGCTCAAGCAGACCCACCATAGGGCACAGCTGCGCCCCTCTGCCACCCGGCTGGTCCTTCTGCGGTAATGTGTTTAAGAAAGGAGAGGAAATGACAGACAGGCGGAGGAGAAGGAGGGAACAAAAAGTGTGAGAAATAGCTGAGGGGACATCACATGTCTTTATCTTGACCCTCGAGCTTACTCACTCCTGTTCTTCCTACTTTCCCCATGGCCTGTCCTGCTGAGGGTGGGGGCCGAGCAGCTGGGTGGGAGATTGGCTGCCAGCCAGGGCCAGCCCACTGCACACACTTTGACCTTTATGGTATCGAGTGTCAGAAAGGAGCCTCAGGAGCAACTCTACATGTCTGGAGGGAACCAGGGCAAGGTCAAATCACATCCTTTTCCTCCTTGCTCTTTCCTGGGGGGTGCAGCAGAATGTGCAGTGTACAGCCTCTTTCTCAGCACGCAGCTGAGAAAACTAAATTCTCAGACCAGCACTGGCACACTGCTGGCCAGGGCCAAGAAATACGCCTCCACATAACTCTTGGCCAAAATTCAGGCATTAGGATACCACTCCCAAGAGGGAAACTGCGAGTTGACACATTTTTGGCAGATAAGAGAGTTTAATGGTATGGACACAGCCTATTTCATTCATCTCAGAGACCAACCCTGGGCACCCTGAGTTTGCTATCAGGGACACACCCACACTGCCTTTAGGAATTAGTCTTGGTGAACAAATATGTATTTGCATTTATAGGGTTAATAAAGTTAGTTACACCCTCCTCTGGCATTTAACCAACATATTTAGCTGAAGGTAATGGAGTAAAATTGATTTATACTGGGCTATTTTGGAAAATAGTGGAAATATCGTAGCCCTTCCTAAGCTCCAGCCCCACAAATCAGTGCCAATGGTGAAGCACTAATTGTTAGGTATAAAATTCATAAGTTCAATGGTTTATTTTTTGGTAAGTATCATAACTTCAGCCTGTTTCCTGGGATTTTTTTTCGTCTTGACCAAATTATTGAAGTGCTCACCTGGAAGGCCCTGGGAATCTGGCTTTCAGGGCTGTGCTTCAGAACCTTCCGTCACTCTCCAAAAGCTCTTTCTAAAGGTTTTCACCCTGACATAAGGTAGCATTGAAAGGACAGTCACTAAACCCCAGACAGATAAGGCACAGCTATTCCTCAGATCTAACCTTGTCTCTTAAATTTTAATTTTGTTGGGCAAAAAATACTTTCCATTTTTCTCAGCACTGCATACTGTTCTTGTCGATCTCAATGAGTCATTTAACTATCAACTTAAAATTTGTTTATTTATTTTCAGAGTAAAAAAGTGATTTATTGTAATTATGCTAAGTGAGAATTAATGCATGTATTTGTGGTATATAATTTTAAATGTTGCAATGCCTTCAGACCTTGAGAAAGAACACGTGCCTGCTGAAATCAGCGCTTCTGGTGTGGTACAATTTAAACAAACAGTGTATGCAAATAATTAGTTGTAAGTAATCAAAAGAGAGCTCTCTACTAATAAAAACTAATATTTATAACTGTTCCCATCACCATTCCTGGAGCCAGAAGTTACAAAATTACATTTCTTAATATGACTTATTCATAAATAAATAAAAAGAAAACAATCATCTTTTTAAATTTATTTTACATTTTTTTCCCCAAATTGATAAAGTCGAGTTTTTTCCCGTCTTCTACATTTCTTCTCCCAGCTGAGCAGCTTATTGCATTATCAATGGAATGCAACAGATTGCGGAGTCAAGGAGACATTTGAAAATAGATTTGTTCAGCCATACAATGCAAACAGCACATCTCTTATTGACAGAGTGAAAATAGAGCCTGCAAGGAGTTAGCGCTAATCATAATTCAGACTCAGGGACGGCAT
>NW_010391567.1:0-8228 GCF_000710305.1 Buceros rhinoceros silvestris | reverse complement strand
TTCCTGCCTAGATTTTACTTTCTTACTCCATTTAGGTAAAATTGTCTCCACTTCAATACAACTGCCATAAGCGGTCACAGAGGGCCTGTTTTAAAGCTTCCCCAGGCAATGAAAGACACCACTCAAAATCATACATTACAAGCTCATTCCACATCGTGCTTGTAACACCTTTAAAAATGTGAAATACCTTTGTTAAAAGAACCAGGAGATTGCAGTGAGAACAGCTCAAACTGTTGGATCATTGAGGTTATCAAGTCTCGGTGGACATGCCTTATTTTTTCAGCTGGAAATGTTACATTAGAAGAAATTGAGCATTTTAGCACTTTCCTCTCTCTAGAGAGTTCAGCTTTCTGTGCAACCTGTGTGTAAACTATTTTGATGCAACTTGAGAACTGATAGACCCCCTTCCATATGCATCCAAGAAATCTCTTGAAAGAGCTACAGCAACCTTGGGAAATTCAAGCTATCCATAACAGCATTAATTTGACTCCTTGGATGCAGTCCTAATTTGTATCACCTAACTCGAGCTATCTAAATGTTTCCCTCCAGCCTTGTCTACTCTCGTATGGTCCCTCTGCAGCCAGGGGGATGACAGGCATGTCCAGATGGGGGACAGAGATTCACAGTGGGATGATTTGGAACCAGACTGGACAAGACACCAGTTTCTGTGCAGCTCCAGTTAGGTAAAAAGATTTGCAGCTTTTGTATATAGCCATTTTGTCAAGATATACGATATCTTGACACTGACATTCCACATATTTTACATTTGCATTTTTTCCACAGACCCTCCCCCTTCCAGAACGCATGGCCTTTGCTGAGCAAGCACCTGCTCAACATTTTTTCCCTAATCCACACTTCTTGTCCAGGCCTTCCTGGCTGCACACCATCCAAATCCACACTTTGTTGAGTTGTTCACGTTCTCATTACAGGGACTGTAGGATTTTTTGAGAGGAGAAGCCAATCACTCGTGGGTCAGGTGTCCAGCAACCTGCTAATGGACGGCAGAGCTCTTGTCTCCAACCCACAGCAGCAGCCACCGTTTGTTACCAGCTGGTGGCAGGATGCTGTTCCCTAGCACCCATTTCCAAGCACCCAGGCCAAAGTCGCGCCTCAGCAAACAGCCCTGAGAGAAGGTTGATGAATACAAGCTAGAGCAGCTGGGAATGTGTTGTCCTATCCTCCCACAAAACCACATCTGACTGGGCGGGTGTCGGCGCAGCCGCCTGCAGCAGGTTGCTCTGATCCTGTGGATCAGACAGAGGACTTAAATTGCCTGTTTGGCTCTTTTTAGGAGCATCACATTAGAGCACAATTCTCAGGCCAGCACTGGCCTAGCAGAGATCTTCAGACCAGCTAAGACCTGGAGAAGGCTTTTTTTATTATTAAAAAATTATATTTCTTTAGAATATAAATGAATTGAAACTGCAGCCAGCCTTCAAAGAGAAAGCAGGGTAATTACATTGCTACAAGGCAGTAGTTGAATTGCTGGTGTAAAGGAGTACCCGTACAAGTAGCTATCCCAAAGGTAATGTTATTATCAGGCTATATGCGATACAGATGCTACTGCTTCCCGGGCTTACTGCATTCTCCTTTAATATAAATAGTCTCCTTCTGTCCCTGTTTTCACTGGCCTATTTACATCAGGAATTTTAGTCACTTCAGAAATTAATCACCTACAAGGCTGAAGAGAAGTCCCTGAAGCTGAAGCGTGAAGGGATGGAGAAAGGCTTTCTGGAGCATAGCTGCCCCTGATCTTGTGATCCAGAACACTTCTCCCTTCCCCACAGCTAAATTTTATTTAAAACTGTCAGTTAAACTGATATTGTGAGGTCTTTCACAACCTTAAGCATCATTTGCTTTAGAACACAAATGGAAGATTTCACAGTAATAATGTTCCTGCCATCTCATTTCCAGTCTTGGATGTATTCCTGTCACGTAAACAACTATCACCTACTTTCTTCTGTAATACGTTCACAGTAGCTGATATTTTTTTCTTCTACTACGTACCATATATATGTATATTTTTAGAATTATGGCTATGGGAAAATACCCTTGATAAAAACAAAATAACATAGACCAGGAAATATTGGGGAAAAAAGAGACAGGGTATCAGGTTTTCTCCATCCGGTAAGCTTTTGTCCGTGCATTGCAATCTCCTGAGTTCCTACAAACTGCTGTATTTTATTTTCCGAATAGTAAAATCCACAAAAAATACCAGAAAAGAGCTATCATATCTGCCCAGATAAAACAAAAGGCAGGGTTAGATACTCTCAGTGGAGATTTTAAACTTTTTCTACTATGCTTTTTAATGTCCTCTGTAGTTTGACTTTCTGGATCGATAAAAATCATTCCGCTCTCTATTCTGTTTCTCCAGGGAAAAAAAAATTTTGTGTAAGCGTTTATCATGAGCTCAAACTGACAAAAAGTACAGACATCTCAGATAGGGTCCTTGTGGGGACGGTTTCATTCCATGAACAACCTGAATCAAAGGCTCATCACTGTTGAAAGGTGGAAAGATTTTTTTCTCCCTCCACTTGCCATGTTCCTTCCCTTCTGCTTTGTTCCTTCCCCCTCTTCTCTGACTCTCTCCATTGCTCCAGCTCTGGGGTTCACCTGAGTGCCAGGGTTTCATGGCTTGTTTCCATGTCACTGTATCAACTGGGAGATACGCTATTATCACAAGAATAATTTTATTCCACGCTGGGCAATACTGTATCACTTACCTTACCTGTCACACTCAGTGTGCTCAATGCCAGCACGTTAGGTAGGCAAATCAGTCTGTCATCTTAAAATGGTTACAGTTGTATTTCCTTTTCTTTCTGTTTAAATGTCACAGTGCTCAGGGTCCTTTCAGTGCATACTTCAGTGCTTGTTTCAGTGCAGGGCTTACTTCAACAGCAGGACCATAACCACTTCACCAGGGCAACTAAATAAAGAACATGGCTTCCTTTGCTACAAATATAATCAACAGGGGAAACCCAGGCATATTCAAAGAGTGATTCAACCCATGTGCTATCTGACCTGTCCTGCAAATATGGCTTTTCCCCTTTTGTCGGAGCAAGAGCCCACACCAGCTTAATCCTACGAGACATCTACATTAAGCTCCAAACTTCACCAGGATGAATCTAAGCAGGTACCTGCCATGAGAGGAAATATTTTTGGAGGCTGAAACTACAGCACACGGTAGCTGGCAAACTGATTTTGCCACAGCTGTGCGTAGGCTATCAATCTCATCCCTGAAGCACTCTTTGAAACAGATTGGGTGGGAAGGAATATGTTTTAAATGTCCGGATCAACAGAGCCTGGGGTTTTATTAATAATGGAAGAGGATATAGGAAGCAACTGTCGTAAGCTCAGCACATTGCCTTTCAGTGTTTCTCCAGCTCACGCTGGTCTCACCTATACACTACCTAAGAGATCCTTGTATTTTTGCCAGGATTTGCTCAGGAGAGGAAAAGAGCAACGTGCACCTTGCAACATTGTTTAGGTTCATCTGCCATGTTAGAGATGATAGAGCAGATGCAGCGATATGAATCACTGTGTCCAGAGGGTATGTGTCAGGGTGATGTGCAAACGTCAGCTAGCTCCTCTTGCACTGCAGATGAACCCTGAGTCACGTACGGGTCAAACTTTGTGTCCCCAAACAACCTGTGACATTGCATCTGTGGCTGGGCCTGCAGAAAAGATTGCTATTTTAAATGTAAACGCAAAACTTTTCCTGAAGCACAAAGGCAACTGCCAACAAGGGATTTTTCTCTTCCGTTTTTCATGCTGCAAACACTGATTTACGTTTGCTTGTTTCAAAAGACCATTGTGAGGACAAGCAGAACTGGAACTGGAAGACCTAGCACCTTCCTTGCTGGCTAGAGTGACCAGAGATCACCCAGACACACCAGTACACAAACAGCTCCACGTTAATGGGGCAAACCGTGATCAAGCACACACGTTTTGTGAAAACCTCCAGGCCTAAAAGAGGCCAGAAAGTGGCACTGAGTGTTGCTGCTGAGAACTTCCAGGGCAGGAAGAGCCGTGCGAAGGAGGTACCAGCCAGAGTGAGAGCTATCCAGTCCCTATTCCAGTGGCTTTCAAAGAGCTCTGAGCAAAGCCAGAGCAGCTAAAACAAGAGAGACTTTGTCCACATCAGCCTATATATAGGTCAGGCACTTACAGCCTCATGTCATGCCATCATGACCACTGAGATGTGTATATAAGGGACATCTCTACCATTTTACCCATTTTGTGAGTCAAAGCCTTTGAGTTTATTAACCTCTTCGGAAACAAATCAAACCAAGGTTATAATCTATTTCATGCTTTATTTTGACAAAAACTTGTCCATGTTGGATGAGCCTTTCCATGCAGTCTGGTCCTTTCACCTCAGGGCGGGTAGAAGTCAAAAAGCAGAAATGAAGGCAGTGAGGATGGTCCAAGGCAGCGAATAGTTTCTGTGCAACAGAATACCAAAAGCGATGAGGAGTCTTCAGGTTGGAAGAAGACAAATGAGCAAGGTTACAAACAATGAATGGTGCCAGAGAGGTGACGAGGTAATAATTATTCACTGGATCACACCACACAAAAACTATGGGGCACCCACTGAAATTATCACATGTCAAATTAGGCGGAGAGAGCAGGTATTTCTTTACATAGTGCATAATTATACTGTCACAGGCTGCCGTGCAGGCCAAAAGTGTAGATAAAGTCAAAAAGTCACTAGAGAATTTCAGGAAGGGCTGGTCCACTGGTAAAAATTAACAACAACAACAAAAATTGTCATCTTAATTCAACCTTTGACTCAGGAAAGCAGGGGAGTGTAGATCACTGTTCACATACTCTCTTTTGTGCTTTCTCTGATCTTTGCCTTCTGATGAAGTGCCATAATCACTGTGACAGAGAGGTTACCAGGCTAAGTTCTCAGTACAGTGATGTGAAGGTGCTTAGTCTGATGTTAACTTTGTTTTATTTTTTGGCTGAGAAAATCAGGTATTTACACAACTCACAGCACAGACTGAGACACCCAGGAACCATTCCGGTTTCCTGCTATCACTGCTGGGTAAACTCACTAATTCAGATGTTTTGAGTACACATCCCATAAAACTGTACCTGTACATGCAAAAGCATTACAAGAAGAGCATTAATTAAATTCTATCTCTAAAGGTACCACGTTACAAGTATTTATAGCTGAAAAATTAATACACCAAGACAATTACCATATATCATAACAGAACAATAACACTCCACGCCTTCTCCCACTAGGCTAAATTTAACTTTTTACCATTGAGCTACTTTTTCTAAGCTGTTCCCTATTTTGCCTCAAGATAGATAGAATCACAGAATGGTTTGGGTTGGGAGAGACCTTAAAGATCATCTAGATCCAACCTCCCTGACATGCCCAGGGACAAAATATGACCTTGTTTGAGAGTTCAGGCTCAGAGGAACATAAAACAGCTGTTTCTGACACATTAAGGAACAAATTAAAAAGCTTGTTCATTCAAGAACAAACACTGCCATTCTTTTCCATAACATCGTTGTCTGTCTTGGGATGGAATGGGGTCCATCACCTGGCACCATACAATTCCTTACAATCCAGACTGGGCTTCCACCAGAAAGCTAATGTTTAAAACCACCTAAGGGAACAGCTCAAACTTGTTCGACATTTCTGCTAATGGAGAAATCATAAGCTGGGGTAGGTAATGTGAGGACCTGGACTAGTTCTTGTAAAAATTCTTCTTCCTCCTCATGAAGGACCATTCGTTTGTTAGTATTCAAAATTCCTTGTTTTACTCTCCTGGACATTATAATTTCTCAGGCTGTCTATTGGTGAACCCTTTGCTGAATGTCCATTCCTGAATGAAGCAACCCCTGCTCCTCCGAGTTCCCAGTGATGCTGAGGCAGCACTGACATTTTTACAGAAAGGAGACACAGTACAGTGACCTACGCCAAATGAAATCCACTCCTGCTTTAAGAAAGTTTGACATCTGATAGCAAGAGTTAGGAGGAAATAACGTACATTTCAGTTAACTCTGGAGTTTCTTTTACGGTTCTCCCTAACCTAATGAACTGTGGGAGGTTCTGTGCTCTGCCTACATTAAGCCCAGGCTGCTTCCCATGGAAAACTCACTGAATATTGCTTCCAAAACAAAGACTTCTCAAAGGGGCCTGCCTTTTTTTCCTGAGAAATCAGACTCTTGGGCCTTTGAAAATCTGGTCCATTCAGCGTATCTCAATCAGACACCCAAAATGGGTGAAGAATTAAGCCAGCTGGAGTTTTAAAGAAAACTGTTTCTGATAGGAAAACCATCAGAATAGAATGGGGATGTACATCATGTGCTTGTGATATTTCTGCCCAGCTATGCTGAGGAAAGAGTAACAAAGCAATGAAGAAATGACATCTATCAGTTTAATTAGATTGACTAATTGTCTCCTTTTGAAATAAGCATTAAGCATGGGACAGCATATCCAATTTCCTTTAAAAATTACTGAGAAAAACAGATACTTGTCATCACCATCTGCTGGAAAGGAAGCTGGAAGAGTCATGGGAAAGCTTGTTCGATGTCTTGCGACATTTGGTCTCATTTGGTGCCTGAAAAAAGTCGCAAAGCTTAGCTTTTCTACAGGTTCTTGTTTTATAGGTTTTGTTTTCACTAAGTCATTCACGCAGTGCCTCTCAGTAGCCTAACATAAAATGGTCTGAACTGTGTGATCTCTGCAGGGGAAGTGTACCAGGAGGCAGAGCACACCTGCCTGCTTTCCCCAGGAGCGGGGGGATTCCTGGCCGAGTCCCTCACCTGAAGATCACAGCATGATCCACGTGAGGAGTGAGGTGGTAACTTGCTGCTGAGTCCAGCCTCAAACTGCAACACAAATTAAGATCCTGTGAGCAGAACATGCCCCAGGGAGTAGCAGCTCCTCGCCTCCCAGATCCAAGTGGATGACCTTTCTCCAGATGACCTTTCATCTGGCAGGAAGCTATTTCCCTGCCTGTCCCCAAAATGCATCTGATTACTTGGGGAATGTGACAGCACCTCTGCATTGGATTCATTCAGAGGATGAGATGAATGTATTCACTTACCAGACTTGACCAATTCTGGGTTTAAAATCAGAAAATGAGGTCGGCTGCAACACAGTGTTACATTTCACATCTGGAATGTGTGTTGCAGCTGCATTTCAGTCTCAAGGCAATTATTTTGATCCCAAACCCGGTTGCTGTAAATAAATCTAATTAATTAGAATGTTTTTCCTTTGCCTTTACAAAAAAAAAAAAACCAAAAAACCTCAGTATTTCAGCAGAACCATAACCACCAGAAGTAGGTCCTTGCTGCTGTTCTGCTCAGTTGTCCTAATTTATAAGAAATGTTCTTCGGTTAAACCTCCATCTATTTCCCTCCCACACAAACTCAGTTTCATCTCACATTTCTGACTCTAAATCTCTTCTATCAGAAAGGCTGCATCAGGTTCCCTGAAGCCTTAGCTTAATGCTAAGAAAATTAAAACAACTACAGTCTGGAACATTTCTACACTGTTACTTTCCTTCGGTTTTTCCTTTTGACCTTGGTCAAAAAGCAAAGCTGGTGCTGCTTTCTCTCCTGTTGCATTCATTCCAACTGCTTTAGGGTTCATTTTGGTTTTGCTCTTTTCTCTAAAGGATCACACACAGCTTGCAAAGGCATTACAAACCCTAAAGTAAACTGACTACACTTCCCAAACTCCCTGGCTAGAATTCCCCGCCGGGCGAGACAGCAAAAATGCTGCAAGGTGATAAATATTACCAGTTGACATCCTCGTAAACCAGTAGACCGAGTAGCTTCCTGCATTCCTAGGAAATTCTCCACTCTCTTGGCAAACTGGAAAATGACACTACTAAGACTGTACTGCTTAGTGGGGGGGAAAAATCCCGAATTAATTACGAATTTCAGCAGTGTCAAATGTCACACTTACACAAGGCAGATTTGCTTAAAGCAGGTTTAAAAATGTTTTCATGTTAGTGATGTACCACCTCTGGCACTGCAGTTGTATTAAAAGATAGAGTTCGCTGTTCCGGCCACTGGTACGGGGTGCTGGAGGTGCGGGGTCGCAGGCCCGGCCAGCAGACACCCCTGCCCGTAACCCACCGGGTGCAGCACAGGCAACGAGGGGGAGAGCCCGGCTGTCGGTGGGGCTGTTCAAACGGGGGCTCGGGGCTGCGGAAATCGCTTCCCGCCGCCCGTCCGCTGCTAAGGGCAGAGGGGCTTTC
>NW_010391566.1:5248-6232 GCF_000710305.1 Buceros rhinoceros silvestris | reverse complement strand
AGAGGGCGGGTTGGCCCGAGCCCCCGTGGGTGTCCCGGCCGCGCTGCCCCTCGCCTTCTGCCCCTTTTGCCTTGCCCAAACTCACGGCCTCCTCCCCGGGCAGCGCGATGTTTCTCGAACACCTCTGCGAACAGGGCCGGCGGGAGCGGGGGGACACTCCAGTGGGGGAGAACCCCCCGATGGTGGAGTCCCCCCCTCACGCCAGAGCATCCCGCCCGCCCGCAGCGAGTGCTGCCCTCCCTGCCGGAGCATCACGGACCAAAGGGGAGCGGTGCTCCCAAGCCAGTGTCCGGGGCCAGGTCATGCAGGTGAGGTCATCTCCTTGCCAGGGTAGCACTGCAAACGGCACTGGGCGAGCAGCCAGGCTCCAGTTTAAAGGTGGTGTAGTTCAGCAATAACACCTCCTCGTTAAAACCCTCAGTGCAGCTCTTTTTCAGTGCTGCTGGTTCTCACAGCCTGGAGGGAGATGATCTGTCCCTGGATCCTTGCAACACCCCCTGTCTCCCCAAGGGGAGGATTATATTCCTTTGAGCAGGGAAAGGCGAGCGTCCCCCACTCATGCTCAGCATCTTCACTTCCTCCACAGCAACTAGAGACCTGAAATGAATTCGAGATGAGCCAGTGAGCTTTGGAAAAGCCTCATCTGCAGTTAGCACCGACCAGGCCCACCCTGGAGGGGCCGTGGCCAGGCAGGGAGAGAAACCTCCCTTGTGGCTCCTGCAAGGACAGGCACCAGGGTGACAGCCCCCAGTGCCTGCACCCCTATTTATTCTGTCAGGGGCTACTAATGCAGCAACTCTCTTGCCTCAATCACTGTGGGAGCAATAGGAGCAAACTAGCAACAGGCTTTCTGGCTGCAAATCCTAATCCCACCCCAGCTTCCCCTAAGCCCAGAGACCTTCTGGGCTCAGCCGCCTCCATAGCACGCCAGGGATTCAGAGGTGGATTTGCCTCTGAGAGTGCTCAGGTCTCCCCGAGTGCCTG
>NW_010391566.1:0-5141 GCF_000710305.1 Buceros rhinoceros silvestris | reverse complement strand
TCTCCCGCCACAGCTCTACTGTCCTTCCCCAGGGAGGAGCCTCAGGTACAGCTGCCCCTGCAGCTCCCCGGGGACTTATCATTCGTGAGGAGCCCCAAAATAAATCCCCAGGGAGTATTTTCCCACTCGCAAATAGAAATGCTGCAACTCCATGGCCCTGCACCCAGCACCCTGAGAGCTCAGCAGCGGGTAGCTGGTCTGCCCCTCAGCAGACACAGAGGAGTTACGAGCTCTGCCTGCAAAACAAGCAACAGCACCGCGGTGGGCAAGGGGACACAGACGTGCGCACAGACAAGGGCACTGTGCAGTCAACTGGTTAATCCCATTTTATTGTTTCCAATACAAGTGAAGTACTACTGGTCCCACCATGTCAGACTTTTGGTCTGTAACATCTGGCTCTGTTTACAAAATCCCTGACCTCAAAAACAACTGCCCTGTGATGTTCTGTAATGGCACTTTGGTTATCCGGGCTTTAACGAATGACCTTTATGAGCAAGGCAGAGCACATCCCTCCACAGATCAAGAAAATCCTCTCTTAAGGCTTCAAATCCCATTAACAAAGTGATTGTACAAACAACGTGACCAAGACACGCTGTCCCACGCTGCTACCCACAGGGGTAGAGGAGTTACGAGCTCTGCCTTCAAAACAAGCAACAGCACCGCGGTGGGCAAGGGGACACAGACGTGCGCACAGACAAGGGCACTGTGCAGTCAACTGGTTAATCCCATTTTATTGTTTCCAATACAAGTGAAGTACTACTGGTCCCACCATGTCAGACTTTTGGTCTGTAACATCTGGCTCTGTTTACAAAATCCCTGACCTCAAAAACAACTGCCCTGTGATGTTCTGTAATGGCACTTTGGTTATCCGGGCTTTAACGAATGACCTTTATGAGCAAGGCAGAGCACATCCCTCCACAGATCAAGAAAATCCTCTCTTAAGGCTTCAAATCCCATTAACAAAGTGATTGTACAAACAACGTGACCAAGACACGCTGTCCCACGCTGCTACCCGCAGGGAAACCCAAGCGAAGTCCAGTTCCTGCCAGGTGCCTCTTAAAGAGCCACAAATGCACGTGGCGACGCTGGTGCAGAGCGGGACAGCTCGGGCAGATCTTCCCAGACTGGGGCTTCCTCCTAGGACTTACTGCACGTTCTTCGGTACTGAAGCCATTTTTCGAGGCAAGAGTATTAGAAAGGAATTTGTACAGAATCAATATGGAATTAAACGGAAGAGAGGTATCTGTTTAACACCAAAACAATAAAGGAAAAGAAAAGAGGAGACACGGGTTATTGACACTGTCAGGAGGCAGAAGCTACTCCTTCCCTGCAGGCTGAGATGCTTCTCAGGGCTTTATCTTCACTTGGTACAAGGGCCCGGCAGGGAGGGAGGCCGGCAGGTTTTATTCACTCCCGCCAGCATGAGACAAAGCCAAGACCTTTAAAGACAAAACCAACCTTTAACAAAGCATGAAGTACAGAGACAACAACCTAGAGCATCAGATCAACACCTGAGAGACTTGGAGAATCTTGACACGACACCACAAAGCCTTCCAAAAAACCGTTCCTCGTTTTGCTTAGGAAAACCAGGAGGAGAAAGGATGGCCAGCCATCCCAGCTGGTGCCTAAGCCTTGCGCTTCTTCGCAGCTGGCTCTCCCTCCTTCCCCAGCCACTGCTGCAGGACACTGGCGCTGCTCTTCTTGGGCGAAGGGCTGTGGATGAACTGACTTGTCCACCTCGGCAAATCATTTTCTTTCTTCTGGGGAGAGTCCTCCTGGGAGTTTTTTAACCAGCCCAGCATCACTTTGCTGCTTGGGGTGGCTTTGACCTCCTGGAGAGACAAAAGACAGCGTGAGAGAAGTCAGAAGCATGGCAAGAGCAGGGCAGGCAGCCGACTGCAAGAGCTGCTCCAAAGTGCGGTGCGGAGGCTGGAGCAACAGCCCTGCCTGCAATCAGGCTCATCGGCAGGAGGTTCCCTGGGCTGCTGGGAACAGGGTTGTTCCAAGCCCCATTTCACGTGGAATTTGGCAGAGAAATCCTGGCATGGGGTGACAGATTAATTCCAGAGGTGGAGGGAAGGGAATCTGTTCGGGGCTCTGCACTCCAGCGTCAGGCACAGGCGTGTCCTGCAGACACTGCCTGCTGCCGCCCCTCCTGCAGCCTGGCAGCACCATCTCTGCTCAGGGACATCACCACAGCCAAGCTCTCCCCTGCCAAGCTCCTGCCCGGACTCACCTTCGTGACTCCCAGCTCGATGGGTGCGAGACACTCGGGCGCGTTGTTGCGCACGCTGTTGACAAAGGTGGACACTGGGTGGAAAACAATATTCTCTGTGGGCTGGATAAGTTTAACTGCTTCTTGGGTCGGCACTTCAGCAAAGTCCAGCCACTTCCTGATGGCCTCATCCCCATCCAGGATTGCTGGCATCCTAGGGGACAACACAGTGAGAGCAAAAGCCCAGCGCTGATGCGGCAGAGCGGGGTGGCAAAAGCCAGGCGTGTAAGCTAGCAGTGAGCAGCTCAGGGGAAACGGGAAGCCGAGGCAGCAGGATACTCTTCCACAAGGCAGAGCGCAGATTTGCTTTGCTCAGGTAGCTGCTTTGCTGGAAGAGGCAGAGGGGTTGACTGCCAGGCCCTGGTCAGGCAGAGAGCTATCCAGCTCTGGAGAGTGATCCAACTCCGGCTGCCACCCGCGGGGCACAGAGATGGTGATTTATGGGAAGGGCATGAGCCGGTGACCCGAAATGAGCCGGTAATGCTGTAGCATTTTTCTCCCAGGGCATCAGGAGGAGGCAGGACGCCCTGCCTGCATGCTGCCAGATTGGTGTTTAAAGGCACAGCTTTCCTCGCTCACCACCCCCACCACCCTGCAGACCCCTTGACTGCTCTCACTTGCCTGTGATGGATGAAGCTCACATCCTTGGAGGCATCCACGGTGATGATGGTGTAAGTGTACAGCTTTTCTCCTCCTGCCGGCGGCTCCCAGCAGTCAAAAATCCCAGCCATGGTGAGCAACCTCCATCCTTTCCATTCCTCGTCGCTCTCCTTCCCCTCATTCTGCAGGAGAGAGGCCCCATCGTCTTGCCATGCCACGGCAGGTCAGCAACTCTGATCTAAGTCATGAACTGATCTAATGTGAGGGCTTTCCAGGAGCTCTTCTACTAATTTGAGGTAACTCCAGGAGAGGTTGCCTCATTTTGCCACAGCAAAGCCAGTACCTTCCTCCCCTTCTGAATATCCTGGCTACCAGCTCAGCTGGAGGAAAGAGGTAGCGAAACTCCCAGCTCAGTCCCCTGTGAGACACATCACCCCCCCATGCAAATATCTGGTATGTGGGGAGCAGTGAGCGTGACGTCGGGGACGGCGGGGGCACTGCGGCGCTGTTTACAGTCAGGGGACCACAGCGGCAGGGACCGCTGGCCACAGAGGTCAGAGGATGGTGGAGCTCTGAGCCAGCCACAGAACAGAGCCCTGCTGGAAAGCAGAGACCCCTGGAGGTGGGCACAGCTGGAGGGAAGGGGGCTTTCCCCAGGGCAGCTGGGGGCAAGCGGGGGCTCAGATGTTCTGGGAAAAGAAAATGAAATCCGGCTGCTCCCCCCCGCTCTGCTGCTGCCACTCGTAGAAGCCATCTGCCAGGACCACACAGCGCTTGCCCTTGAGGAGAGCACCCTGGGGGAGAGAAAGTACAAGTGTCAGCAGCAGCCTTCTGCAGCCCGCGAGGGAGAACGGGGCCTGCCGGGACCCCCCCAGCCCACTCACTTCCCCCTTGGGGCTCCCCTGAACTGCCCTGTGGGGTGCACAAACACCACGAGCAGCGTGTGATGACAGGTGAGCTTCACCAGCAACAACCTTTTCAGTTCGTCTATTTTAATAAAATCTGCCCCCTTCAGGGACTCACTCCCCCATGCAGCAGGCGAAGGGGGAGCGGTACCCTCTGGGGAGACGTTTCAGCCCTGGCTCTGCTGACCACAAGTTCTCTTCAAGCTGGACACAAAGACAGCAGCAACTCACCTTGTAGGAGGACTTCTTCAGCATGGTGTCACTGCGGCAGTTGGAGGTGTTGAACTGCAGTTTGGAGGGATCATCCTTCTTGAACCAGGAAGGAACCAAGCCCCAGCGCATGTCCATGAGCACCCGCTCGGAGGAGTCAGCATCCTTTCAAACACGACAGAAACACCTCGGGTGAGAGCCACACCGCAGGGACCAGGAGCATCCCCGCTGCTCGAGAGGGGCTTTGCTGAGCCCTGCGGAAGGGACTTCTCCCCCTGCAACGGGCAAACAGGCCGGTGTCTCCGCCGAGAGCTGAGCTGGGGCTTGCAGCCCCTCCAGCACCAGCTCTGCCCCAGCTCTGCTGCAGGGACACCGCTCACAGGCCATGCAGAAACAGCCGCTAATTATAACCCCCTGCACATTCTTAGCGTCCTTCCTGTAAGAAAAAACCTTCACAAGAAAGCACGGGAGTAAATAACCATCCCAGTGAGGCTCGCCCAACAACCCTCTGGAGGAAAGAACGCAGTCTTTCTGCCATGGGAAGTGCCATGAGCTCGCCAGCTCCGGAGAGAACCGTCCTGTCGGGCTGGTGTGAAGGTCCTCACAACTCCCCTCTTCACAGCCAGCACCCTGCAGGGTGTCAGCCTCACCTCCATCTTAAAACCGTGATTTCTGCGGACTCGTTTCACTTTCACTCCTCATGCTTTGCATATCACCTGCCTTTGGACAATGGAAACGGCTTGTGCCTTTCACTTCTCCCCCAGGACACTCTCGCTTTCTTCCCAGAGGTGCAAGCCCCAGGCAGAGCACAGCTGGGGCGAGCGAGGCTCCGGGGACTTCTGTTCCCCAAGAGCTGCCGTAGATATAAACCCAGATCTACGTAAACCTGCTGCGGGTGTGTAAATATGCAGGGACGCGCACGCGGTGGGTTTTGTGAGGTCTTCCAGAGCCTCCCACAGACAGCGGCACCTTATGCTGTGCCCGTGTCCCAACAGCTCAGCAGAGGTGCGCACCTGAGCGGGTGTCTGCCTGTGACCTGCACCCCTCTCCTCTGCTCCAGCACCTGCTCTCGGGGGCAGGTGGGACCCCCAGGCTGGAAAGGAGGGTATGAAAGATGCATTGTCCACAGCACTCCAGATGGCCCCACCGAG
>NW_010391565.1:4770-5240 GCF_000710305.1 Buceros rhinoceros silvestris | reverse complement strand
GGAGAGGGCCTACCCCACCCCCAGCCCCTCTGCCGTGGCCGGGCACCCCAGAGAGGGTGGAGGAGGTGGAGGGAGCCCCTCCAAACTGGCGTGGGGGGTGGCTGTGTGTCTCAGCCAGGCTGGGCTCTCTCCTCCCAGGCCCGTAGCCTCCAGGCCATGCCCAAGCTGGTGAAGCTGTTCAACAGCCCCAACCAGGAGGTGCAGCGCCATGCCACTGGCGCCATGCGCAACCTCATCTACGACAACACCGAGAACAAGCTGGCGCTGGTGGAGGAGAACGGCATCTACGAGCTCATGCGGACCCTGCGGGAGCCCGACGACGAGCTCCGCAAGAATGTCACAGGTTGGGGACGACGGCAAGGGAGGATGGGGGTCCTCCTCCCCTGGGGGTGGTACACGGTGCCCACAGCCTGTGGCACTTCATGGGAATGACCTCTTTGTGTCGTGGTACCCACCCCGTACCATGGCTG
>NW_010391565.1:4226-4566 GCF_000710305.1 Buceros rhinoceros silvestris | reverse complement strand
CCCCCCAGCCGTGCCCAGGGCGGAGGACCCTCCTCTGCGCAGGGATCCTGTGGAATCTCTCCTCCAGTGACAACCTGAAGGATCGCCTGGCCCGGGACACGCTGGAGCAGCTCACGGACCTGGTCCTGGTCCCTCTCTCTGGGCTGGGGGGCTCGGGTGTCATCCAGCAGAACCCCTCGGAGGCGGAGATCTTCTACAACTCCACAGGCTTCCTCAGGTACCTGCTGTGGGCCAGCTCCGGTCCATCCACTGCAAGTGAAGGTTTGGGTGGAGGAGAAGGCACTGCCTGTGCTGTGCACTTGGGCAGGAAGGTGTCTCGGGCTCGTTTCTGGGGGCCCCG
>NW_010391565.1:2991-3600 GCF_000710305.1 Buceros rhinoceros silvestris | reverse complement strand
CGCCTGGTCTCTCTGGGTGCAGAGCGGCACTGCTGGTGTCATCGGGGTGACCCTGACCACAGAGCCCCAGGGGATTGTGCCCCAGGAGACATGCCAGCTGGAGATGCCGTGACAGGCGGCACAAGGGCTGACAGCCTGGTGTCATATCTTCCCCCAGAGCGTGGAGAACGCCGTCTGCGTCCTGCGCAACCTCTCGTACCGCCTGTACGACGAAATGCCCCCGTCCTCCCTCCAGCGCCTGGAAGGCCACAGGAGGAACAACAACAGCATGGTGACGGGGGAGCTGGTGGGCTGCTTCAGCCCCCAGAGCAAGAAAGCGCGGGAGGTCAGCAGCTGAGAGGGGGTGGGCACCGCGCTGGGCTTGTCACCGGGGTGGGGTTGGCACTGGGAAGCAGCTGGTGGTGCAGGTGACGCCAGGGCGGAGGTGGACGCTGGCCTCTGCTGATGGGTGGGACACACGGGTGAGCTCAGCAGAGGGTGAATCAGGTGTGTGGGGTGAATCAGGGAGCTGAACCCCCGCTTTGCCATGCCACGGGGCGTGACACGGCTGGGGTGACCTGCCAGGTCCCTCCAGCCTGGAGCTGCACAATGGGTGAGGCGCATGGGGAC
>NW_010391565.1:482-2937 GCF_000710305.1 Buceros rhinoceros silvestris | reverse complement strand
GCCATGCCCCGGGGCGTGACACGGGTGGGGTGCCCTGCCAGCTCCCTCCAGCCTGGAGCTGCCCAATGGTTGAGGCGCATGGGGACAAGGGGACAACAGATGCAGAGGGGACATCCCCTACGATCCTTAACAGTGCTGCCCCCATCCCACAGCACTACCTGAATGCGGACATCGTCACCTTCACGGAGGTCTCCAAGGACCCCAAGGGCATGGAGTGGCTCTGGAACCCGCAGATCGTGGGCATCTACAACCGGCTGCTGCAGCGCTGCGAGCTCAACAAGCACACGACGGAGGCAGCCTCGGGCGCCCTGCAGAACATCACCGCGGGGGACCGCAGGGTGAGGACATGGCAGGGGAACGCCTGTGGGGCCTGCCCCATCCTGCCTGGTTGTCCCCACCATCCTGGCCAGTCACTGCCGTGCCCGGGGAGGGGAGGCACCTCCCTGCGGGTTGGTACCAGCCTTCCCTGGGTGGGGGACGTGGCCATCACGCTACTCACCACATGGGCATTGGTCACCCTGACCTGGGGGCGTTGAGCAAGAGGAGGAGGATGGGGTGGGAGGCCGAGGCAGCTGGCGGGTCCTTAGCTGGCGGGTCCCTGTTGTGAGTCTCCAACCAGCTGTTTGCCTCGGCAGTGGGCAGGCGTGCTGAGCCGGCTGGCCCTGGAGCAGGAGCGTATCCTGAACCCCGTGCTGGACCGCGTCCGCACCGCCGACCACCACCAGCTGCGCTCCCTGACCGGGCTCATCCGCAACCTGTCTCGCCACGCCCGCAACAAGGATGAGATGTGTGAGTGATGGGGAGGGACGGGACGCGGCCGTGGGGAGGAGCGCGATGGACACCCTCCACCCTTTTCCTCCTTGATGTGGCCTCCAGTTACCTCCAGCCACGTCTCAGCACCTTCCTGCCTGCTGCACCCCAGCTCACAGCTGCGTGTGTGGTGGAAGGTCCATCCCCAGCATCCAAACACCCCCCACACGTTCTGCGTGGCCTCCAACCCCACCATCTCACTTGGCTTTGTCCTCATCCCCCAACTTCTTTCCCTGGTGGTGAGTCCTAGCAGGCTCCACAGAGCACCTTTGTTCTCTTCGAGCCCTTCTTGAAGACATCCCTGGTGCTGCCCCGTTGGTCCTTGGCTGGACCCTCTGTTCCCTCGTTGCCCCTGAGAGGCTGCAAGGTTCATCCCTAGGCTGACACGTGTGCCCTGGGTCTGGCCACCAGCCCTGATGTGATGTCTTTACTCGCCAGCAACCAAGGTGGTCAGCCACTTGATTGAGAAGCTGCCAGGGAGCGTCGGGGACAAGGCGCCGCCAGCCGACATCATTGTGAACATCATCGCAGTCCTCAACAACCTGGTGGTGGAGAGTCCCATGGCTGCCCGCGACATTGTCTACTTTGACGGCCTCAGAAAGCTCTTCTACATCAAGAGGAGAAGAGACAGGTCGGAGCTCCCTGTCTGCTCTGCTCTGCTGCCCCAGCTCAGAGCTGGGGCCCAG
This sequence comes from Buceros rhinoceros silvestris, assembly GCF_000710305.1. Classification (NCBI taxonomy): domain Eukaryota; kingdom Metazoa; phylum Chordata; class Aves; order Bucerotiformes; family Bucerotidae; genus Buceros; species Buceros rhinoceros. The sequence goes on along the minus strand of NW_010391565.1, from coordinate 1,441 downwards.
TCCCACTCTCCCCTCTCTGCCCTGCTTCAGTGAGGTGGGAGAGGGTCACAACCAGGGGTGGTGAGGGTCTCAGGGCTGGGTGTTGGCAGTCCCCAGACCAGCTCAGTGTGGTTCCACGGCCACCTTCCAGCCCTTTGCCACCTCCTCAGGACACCCCACCATGGGGCTGCCCATTGCTGCAGCCACCTTCTTCCCATCTGGGCGCTTCTTGCCTCTTCTGCCAGAAGCTCTTGCCACCCTGCCCACTGCGGTGGGCTCTGGCCTTTAGTCCTCTGTCTCTTCCCACCAGTGCTAAGTCTCAGCCCCTCTGGGCCCTTCTGGGGTGGTGTCCTTGGGCTGGTGGGCACCACCTTGTGCCCAGCGCTACCCAAAGCTCATTGCATCTTGTCCTTGTCCCAGCTCGGACAACGAGAAGTCCTCCAGAGCGGCAGCCAGTCTCCTGGGCAACATGTGGCAATACACCAAGCTCCACCGGGACTTCAAGATGGTACGTGCCACCCTCCGGTACCCCCTCCAGCCAGTGGGATCTGGGGGTGGATCCCCACGGTGTATCCCAAGGGAATAAGGGCCAGGGGCTTCACCCCAGAAAGCCACACCACCAAAACACTTCCGGGCATAGGACAGGTCCCGCTCCGCACCGCCCTCTCCTGAAGGGCTGGGCATGTCCCCAGAGCATCATCCCTTTGGTGGCACCTGCACCAGCGGGGTGGGAACAGCCGCGCACCCAGCATGGGGACAGCGTGGCTGGCGCAGAGCGGGTTCATGGTCCCATTCCCACCGCCCAGTGAGGTACTGGCAGGGGTGTCCCGGGGCAGGAAAGGTGTTGGTGGCGCTGGCGTCCCCCCGTGTGACGGTGGCCTGTCTCCTTGCAGAAGGGGTTCCGGAAGGAGGATTTCCTCGGCCTGTGAGGACAACCGCGGGAGCTGGACTGTCCAGCCCCGACTCTCCCCGCTGGGATG
>NW_010391565.1:0-299 GCF_000710305.1 Buceros rhinoceros silvestris | reverse complement strand
TCTTTCCACCTGCCCCCCGCGCCGTATCGTAGTCCCCCCCGCGTCCCCCACAACTCCCCTCTCCGCCAGGTCCACCTTCCCCGGGTGAGGGGACGCTTGTCCTCCCTCTACTGCAGCCTTAAACCCAGCTTACTTTTGGTCCTGCTGGGACCCCGTTTTTTTTCCCCGCCCTGCCGCTCCTGGGGACCCGGCCGCAAAGCTCAGCTTGTCTGGAGCGGGAGCTGCGGGGCTTTGGGGAGGGTCCTGCAAGCAATGCTGGTGGGGAGGGGGCTTTTGGGGCCCCCATCCCTGCTCCCTGA
>NW_010391564.1:963-1532 GCF_000710305.1 Buceros rhinoceros silvestris | reverse complement strand
AGCTCGTCCTGGGGACGCCTGGGGGGCTCTTGGAGGTGCCGGGCTAAAGCCGCTGCTCTTCCCTTCCCAGGACAGAGGGGTCAAGGTCTCCTGGCAGCTGGGGAGGGGACCCAGCGCCTTCATCCCACTGGGAGAGGTAAGAGAAGGGGGGTGGTCTGGGGTGGGTGCATCCCTCCCTCCTGGGGGGGCTCCTCCGACCCTCTGTACCCTGGGTGGGGGGACGGGGGGTCTGTGAAGGGGGCGTTCCTCTACCCCCACCCTAGTTGCTGGCACCCAGGTGGGATGGGGCGGGGTTATCCAGCCCAGGGGCATCCTGTGGCAGTGGAGGGGTATCTTGTTTTGGAGGGTGAGGGGAGCTGTTGTCTTGTTCCACTCTGGTGTTTTCCTGCCCTGCCCGTGCCTCAGTTTCCCTACTCATCCAAACATGGCTGTCTTTCTCCTGCCTACCCCTCCACTCCCTGAAATCCCTGGGGCTCCCCATGCAGGGCACCCTCAGCCCTATCTCGGCACCCGCTGCCGCTGTCCCAGATGGTTCCTTCTTCGGCAGAGATAGGGCATGGTTTCGTCAC
>NW_010391564.1:447-767 GCF_000710305.1 Buceros rhinoceros silvestris | reverse complement strand
CCACCCTGCACACCAGCGCCCAAATAAACAATCCAACCTGCCGTGGGCTGAGCTGGCCGAGCTGTGTGGGGTCTGGCATGGAGACCCCCCATCACGCCGGGGGCAGGAGCGGGGAAGCGGGCAGCGGGGGCGGCCGGCGGTGTCCATACCGGGCAGGGAGGAGGCTGGGCACCTCCGAGAGGGTGAGCGCCCGATGCGGTGGGGTGGTTGCTCCTGGGTGCTTGGGTCCTGCTGGCCACCAATGCTGGGTGGGGGGGTCTCCCTCTAGGGTAGGGGGTTGGTTTGGAAGAGTGGGGGGCTGCGGCACGCAGCCCTTCACC
>NW_010391564.1:0-280 GCF_000710305.1 Buceros rhinoceros silvestris | reverse complement strand
CCGGCAGATCCCGCGGGAAGGTGCGGAGAGCAGCCTGCGCCAGCTCCTCGTCGAGGCTTCGGTGGGCAGGGTGGACAACATCACCATGGTCATGGGGCTGCACCCCCAGTATCTCAGCAGCTTCTGGAAGACCCAGTCCCTGCTGCTGCGCATGGACGGACCCCTGCCCTACCACACGCGCCACTACATCGCCATCATGGTGAGCCTGGGGGGCCCTCGAGGAAGGGGGGTGGTCCCATGGGGTCGTGTGTGGTCCCAGCGCCTCCGCTGGGTGTTTGCC
>NW_010391563.1:11071-16670 GCF_000710305.1 Buceros rhinoceros silvestris | reverse complement strand
GCATCCTTTCATTAGGCACTCAAATAGGTCCCAGCTCTCGCCCAGCGGCTGCCAGCTCTGCCAGGTTTGTTTCCGGTCTCTGGACTAGGTGAAATGAGATGCTGGCATTCTCACTGGTGAACTTACAGAGTGCAAATGAGAATCTAGCATGTCCTTTTCTGCAGCCACCCGCTGCCCTCCCCTGCCTCCACTGCCTCCCCGGTGCCAGCTCTGCAGCCGCAGGATTAGCCTGGAGATGGTGCGAAGCAGAAGGAAGCAAGTGAGCTGCCAGGGGAAGATGCATTTGAGCTGTTCCAGTAACACCAGAGCCTTCTGAGACACTGAAGGGAGGAAGCACAATAAGGGTGGGCCAGGGAGAAGGAGAGTGGGAGGAGGACGACGTAATGCTACAAACCAGCCTCTGGCCATGAAGCTCTGCGAGCTCCCAAACCCTGCTGAGGAGCCTCGATCCTCACCAGTGCAGATGAAGCCAAGCCCCTGTACATGCGTGGGCTGCGAACCCCTCCACCCCGCTTCCAGCATTACCTGCTGTTGGGGTTCAAACATGGCTTGACATCTTCTCTTGACAACCAGCGCACATCCAGGCGCCATCGCACGCTCCAGGTTGACATCGCTGGCGGATGGAGTGGTTGATGGTGCAGGACAAGGCTCTGTCCCTCTTGAACACTTACAAGTCAGCACAGCAAAGCCATAGCAACCAGCAAACGGCTCCTGTTGTTTCCCATCCAGGAGCAGCTCCTGCCATTCACTGCCTGCGTGACCTTCTGGCAGCAGGCACTGCAGCAACCTTCGGAAGCGCGGCTGTATCACTGAAACCTGCTTACTCGGCCCTGGACTGCGTCTGCCAAGGCAGCAGCAACATCTCCAGAGCACACAGTGAGCCCGAGATTTGTTCTTTCAAAACCTTCGTCCTCAACCAGCCACCAGTGAAATCGCGCCCAAGAGCGCAGCACAGAAACGAAACCCAAGGCTGAGGCTGAGCAAGACAGAAAAGATTGTCTGGAAAATGATGGCAATAAACTCGAAAAACCAATCATTTAAAAATGCTAATATTTAGTGCTTGAAATGGGCTGGAAGGATCATTCCAGATAAATATAAAATCTCTCCTTTTCATTCCTTTTTGCTGCTAGAATGGGAAGGTCGGAAGTTCAGAGCCGCTCCAATGCCTCAGCAGAGCTGCAGAGTGGCTGATGTAGTGCTCTGGGGAAAGGCCCTGACGTTCCTCACACGTATGAGAGCTGGTGTGAAACAGGTACGAAGGAAGACTCACACCCCAGAAGCTCCTGCATGTTCCAGTGAACCCAATGTAAGCAACGTGGGTCGCGGCTGTTTTCTGTCATGCCAGGATCAGTGTCCTGACTGCCAGAGACATGTCCTGCAGGAACTCATTCTGCGAGCCGCCACGTCATGAGCTCCTCTCCTGAGCAGTTCTGTCCCTCAACAGAGGTGAAGAGCTTCCTCGAAGGTTCCTCTGGCTGTGCCACCTCCTGCAGACACTGCTGCCCTCCCACTGACGTGCTTAGCAGCGCTCAGAAATCGCAGCTGCAGACACACTTTTTTTCTTCCTGAACAACGGTGTTTAAAGGCCACTTTGGCATAAATTCAGTCATTGTTACCCCAAGTGAAGCAGGTTCCTCCTGATGATGCCGCACACAAATAACGGCTCTTGGCAGAAGCCAAGTGGAACACAAGTCCGTCACTTAATTTATTTCCGTGATCACCTCGAATGTTAGTGAGCGTGAGGCAGGGAGGTGGCAGGGCAGCAGCGCGGAGCCTGCGAGGAACTGGGAGCAGTTTGTGAATGCTGAGATAGAGAACCCTCCCACTGACCGTGTGCGAGGTGCAAACCCTGAGAGCAGGCACTGTTTTCCTCCTGTCTGTAGCAAAGTTGGGATTATTTCTGTCACCTTTAGAGGACTTCCGTGGTTTGTAACCCCCTGGAACCCCAACAGCTGCACCTCCCTGACCCCAAAGCTCCCTCCCTGGGGAGGGAGAGCAGCCGCCCGTGTTCCACAGCTCTTGATCCACAAGGACAGCCGGGATCCTCCCGGAAAAACGGGCAGGTGCTGTGTGTGTCCAGCGCAAAGCGTGAAGAAGGAGCAAAACAGCAGGGGAATGCACGGGGGAGGAAGCCCGGTGTTGATGTTTCTCCACACATTTTCTTCACACAGACGTCAGTGTCAGCAGCTCAGGTCCAGCCTCGGCAGCCTGAGGAGCGGGGCCCTTCTTTCCCCCGGGAGAGCCGGGAGGTTCCCGTCTCTCGGCACAGACAGCACCCACGTCCGGCTGCATTTTCTCTGCCGGGTCCAACCGCCTGTACCCCCTGCAGACAGTCATTACCCCCAGGTCTGATGGAAAGCTTTAACGCTTCAGCACTCTGGGTGGTGAGACCCACCTTTTGTTATTTTGCTCTCAGGAATCAGATTCAGTAACTCACCGAGTGGCAAATTTTACTTCTTCCAAACAGGCTTTTTTTCCCTTGGCTGCCACAGCTTGAAAAGCTTAGGAAGCTGCTCTGCATCGTACTGATGAGAGCTCAGGAAAAGAAAAACTTTAGAGGCAGGGAACAACATCAAGCCGTTTGATTTATGATCTAAACCAACAACTGCTGTTTGCCTCAGTGAGAACCCTTTTTGTTCCCGTATGACACACGCTTCTATTCCCATCGTAGCGAGCTTCAGGAGGGTTGGTGGTAGCAGCCCATTGTATCTCTGTCTAGTGACAGCTCAGTGCAAACTGCTCAACCAAAATTCAGGGTATAAACTTCTCAACTCTCTAAACTACCAACCAAAGTTTCCAAAACGAGCAGCCCTAAGCCTGCAGCTTCAAAACTCAGCGTTCAGTCCTAAAGCCTGCCAGCTCCTGGGGTGGTTTTTGTTATGGAAATAAGATCAAACTGCAGCTCCAGTTTTCTACCTCTAGAAACTGGGTACAGGAGTTTAACAGAGCTTCATAACACGCTTCTCTTGAAGCTTCTCTCAGAGCTTTGGGGCCAAGAGGAATTGGCAGAAAATGTGTAAGTGGTAATTAGACAAACCTCTCAGACTGCCCTATTGTATCCATCAAACTTCAGTTGAAAGAACCCCCTGAATGATGAAGAGCATGGTTAGCCTTCATGGCCCAGAGTCTTTGTCCTTGGTGACGATGAGGCTGGCAGTCGGTGGCCCGGACAGTCTACGGCTCTGCTAGGACTTGCACCAAGACCCATCAAACCCTTCGCATAAGCCAAAGGCGGAACACGACTCCTTTCAACACAACTGCTTTCCACCCCATTTATCCCAAAGTGCTCCTGAAGCAGCCGTTAGACGCCCCGAAACAGCACATCCATCCACCCCATGTCCCCAGCCCAGGCCAGCCCAGCCCAGCTCCTCCCAGGCCAGCCCAGCCCAGGCCAGCCCAGCCCAGGCCAGCCCCGCCGCCCCCGGAGCTGTCCATAGTTCTACCATCCCACCCAGCACAACGCCTGGCACGGCGCATTCCAAAAGCTGTAACACAACCTTTGCAAACAAAACCTTCAGCCCACTCAAGTGTCCGGCATGTGCCAAGGACGGAAGCTCCCGACCACAGCGGTGCCTGCTGCCAGATGCCATTTTGTCCTCCACCATGAAGGTTTTGCTGCCAAAGCGACGGAGGAGCTCAGTGTTGCTCCAGCTCCTGACAGCAAACCCACGTCTGCTATCTGACACCCTGGCAATGGCTGCTCTAAGCAACGTCCCTTTAGGGTGCCACTAGGCAAAAACACGCACTGGGCATAGCCTCACGGATCGAGCCACGAGCAATGGTTTCCACCACTGCAGAGTGTGAACTCTGTCACCTCTTGCAGCTGGCACTAACGTACGAGATCAGAGTCAGGTTTCAGGGAGCGAGAAGGAAATTCCACGGTGCACAGAGATTCCCACAGCTCATGCTGCAGCTGCAGAACTGCAGCAAACTGCACAGCCCAGTACGACCCTGGGTCCGTCTGCCCCGTCCATCACCAACCCAAAACCCAGCGGCTCAGCATTCCCCTCAGACGTCGGAGCCTTGTCCCCCTCTGACACGAGAGCGGAGGGGCTGCAGTTGACCACCCTCGAGTTGCTGAGCAGTTGAAGAGAGCACTGGAGCAACCAGAGCGAGGTCTGGGTTTCAGGCCCTGTCTGCTAAAGCTCCCCGGCGATCAGGAGGAGGTAAAGAAACAAGCTCCTATTGGCTGTCTTTATTTTTAAGACTGTTTCTTAGAACTGTCTGAAGAACGAGCAATAACCGCCTCAGTCCAGCTCGGCCCCTGCACACCAGCACGACCCTGACATAGTCCCACTGGCTTCCTCTGAGCTGCTCCCATGCCTCAGCCCTCGCGGGATGTGAGCAGAACCTGACCTGCTCGCGCCAACCAGCCATTTCCAAACGCATCCTCCAAGAGCCGACGGGCCGAGCCCCGAAGCTCCCTCCACACAGAACCCGCCCGCAGAGCGCGACTGACCTGCTCCTGCGAATTCATGACCCGCAGCTTCATCTGCTTCAGGTAGGTAGAGGTGAGGGGCATGTTGTAGTCAATGATCCCAGAAACCAAAGAGGAGGGCGGTTCGCTCTCTGAAGAACAGAGGAAAAAGTTCATTGAGAAACAGGGCTGTGGAAGGACCCCTCGAGACGTGTTCCTCGAATCGTTACACATCTGCATTTAGCAGCACTCCAGCTCCCCGGCGAGAGCGGCTGCCCGCTGAGGTAAGGTGCCCATAAGAACATGACCCCACCAAGAGCATAATTACAGAGCAGATGTTGCTGTGCAAAAAACAAAAGCGCTGCTGTCACCTGCAGAAAAGACTACGCGTAATAGATAATTTTTCAGTCTACCCAACTAGAACATGGCAGCGGAAGAAACCGCGTCTCGCCGATGCCTCAGCAGTGCTTCCACGCAGACAGGGCTTGAGCAGAGGCTGATGAACGAGAATGGATTCGCAGTCTGCCTCAGCATCACAAAGTCTTGCCAATTTTGCTGGGATTCCCTCAGGTAGGAGTTAACATTAAGGCAACTTATTAAGTATCTCTATCTGGTGATGAAGATTATTTTTAACACCCTCATTAAAACACAAACTTAATTTTAAAGATCTTTAATTTAAACTGTTCCCGTTGATTCCTCTGGCTGCATCATATTGAGCTCTAGAGATCACTGCAGACTCGGATCGCTCCTGCTGAGCATTCCGTCAAACCAGACCAGGAAGAGTCCATTAAGCCAATTCTCAGCGATTTTTCTGAATTGTCAGAGATTTGTCAGCGCTGCCCTCCTCACTGCAGAGCCTGCAAGCTCTCCACGTGGGACATGAAGTCTGCTAGAATTATCTGTTCCTCCCTGAATTTACAGGCTCGTACAGGGGGGCTGTTCCGGAGGAGAGCTGCTGTTTCCCACGGGAATGGCTGCTGGCGAGAAGGAAGATTCCCTTGCCCTCAGTAAGGCAGATGTGAGTGTGGAGAACCAAGGAGGCCTCCCAGCATGCTGGCGGGACGTGGTGTCCACTGACAGGGAGCTGAAGCAGCAATGGATGGGAAGGAAGGATTTCCAGGAGCTGAAAGCGAGCCAACGGTGGGAGGTTTCCACTCCTGCCTCTGCACCTCCCGGGCTGGT
>NW_010391563.1:10665-11042 GCF_000710305.1 Buceros rhinoceros silvestris | reverse complement strand
CAGCGGTGGGAGGTTTCCCCTCCTGCCTCTGCACCTCCCGGGCTGGTTTGCATTTCCTGCGGTCACTGGTTTCACAGGCACCTCTGACAGAGCCCGTTGAGCTAGAGCCTTCAGAGTGTTTTACAGCACCTGAGAAAACCACCAGCCCAAACACAAGGGCCCTGCTGCTCAGGAAAGCTGAGTATCAAAAACACCGGCAGATCGCAGCGGACCTGAAGACTCCTCACCCCTCTGGAACAGCCAGATCTATCGGGTCTGATTAAGAAACGACCTGACCCCAAAACTGTCTGTAACCAACTTAAACACCATGTAGGTTTTTGCAAATCTTGTGCATGAAGGTGCGAACTGGGTCTGTGGAAATACGATGCTGTTTTTCC
>NW_010391563.1:5756-10517 GCF_000710305.1 Buceros rhinoceros silvestris | reverse complement strand
TCCTGCAGGAAGGGGCAGCCAGAGCTGCTCAGGCCATCAGCTCCCTCACATACGAGGGTGCCAAGCTTCCAGGAACCGTGTAAAGGAATTCCGCCCTTCTTTCCTCTCGGCAGTACCTGGGCAGCTCTGTCATGCTTGGACCTAGGGGCTGATTACTAGCACTTCTCTGTCTCTCTCTACTGAGCACCCAAACCAGCCCATTATTCTGTCCTGGAAGGATGTTACTTGGTGATGAGAAGCTGTTAAATTCCCAGGGCCAAGGGTGCTTTGCGGTTTGGTTTCGCGGGGAAAGGGGAAACAGCTCCCAGGAACAAACTGTGCCACCTCCCCAGGCTGGGCGGGTCACCACTATCTCAGTCTTTAAGAAGAGTTTAGAGCCCCTCCTCCCTGGGAGCAGAGGAGAGGATGAGGGGAGGCTCTCCAGGATGATGTGCTGCTCTCCCACCACCCCCCATTAAGAGTTCAGGCTGCGGAACTGAAAGAGGCTCCACAGAAGCAGCTCAGCATCCTCACATGGCGAGCGAGAGGGAGGTGGATGATCTTTGGTGTAAATCTGGAATAATCCCGTTAGCAGCCACAATTTTCCTGTGCATTTGTGGGACTGCACCAGATCAGAGCCGGAGCCGAAGAAAGCAAACCCTCTTTTAAATTCATTAACTAAGAGGAGAAGAAAGAGCAGCTTTGTTTTACAAGGCCGGGGGGCTCCAAGGGAATGATCCCCATGTCCTGCGTCACACGAGAGGCCACTGGAATCCTTCGGCATCTTTCTCAGGAAGTTCTCTCTATCACATGCCCCGTGTTGGACACGCAGATGGAACAGGCAGAACGGTCTGAGGGAAACGGGTTGGATCCCAGTTCCACGCTTGTGTAACCCCGCTGGAGTCAGTCCTGATTTAATGACAGTGTGAGACCTCACAGTGGTGCCCTGTGATGTCCAAAGTTTCCCGTGAGTGGGACGATTTGCTTTTGTGAATTAGGTGGGTGCTCCACAGGGTCTGGTGTCAGACACAGTTGATTGGGGAATTCTGTGATCACACATGAGATGTGCTGAGATTTGTTTAATGGACAAGAGAATTAGGAAGAGATGGGAATGACCCAAATATTTTGAGTTAAACTTTACCTATAAACGCTCCTATGTCCCTACCCATGGGCGGACACCTCTGCCACCAGCTCTTCCCCCACCCTGGAGGGTTTGAGGTGATTTGCCCCTTATAAATTCCTGAATAGGAATTAGTGAAGTCAGACACTCTTCCCCAGGAAAAGTGTCCTTATCTAATCTACTCCGGGCATTTTCACAGCTACTTACTCACTATTCAGGTGCTTTTCAGAGCAGAAAGATACTTCTAGCCCTTCCCCAGGACCCTTCCTTTTCCTGTTTGGTTTACTTTAAGAAACTGCTAAAGGGAAAAGCTTTAGGAAAATCCTTCATCATTTATAGTACTGTATGATTCGCTCAGGACAGCCAGAGCTCAGCCCTGATCACGGTTTCCACAGCTCTGGGGATGCTCAGCACCGGGTGTTCTCTGAGCTGCCTCTGGGCTGGATGGGCACCGTGTCACTGGGGGAGGCAGGGGGGACACAGGGATGGCGGGTGGCAGGAGGGAGCCCCTGAAAGGACAATGATCCTGCTCAGCAGCTGCCTCCCGAGAAGGGGTCCCAAGCTCTGGGGCGAGCTCTGGGGCGGACAGCCCGGCCAGTGCCAGGCGTGAGTCAAGTGCCCTGGGTTGCATCAAGCCAATGGGTGACATCCACACTGGCCTGGCTCATCCCACCACTCTTCCCTACCTCTGAGCCGACTGCAGCACTGGGAACGTCACGTGTGACAGATGCGGTGCAATCCCTTTTTGCTCCCAGTGAGACCAAAGGCCAAAACTTCTCTTGACCTAACTGGAAAGCAGGATCGGGCCCCCAGCTGGCAGAGCAGGAAGCGCTGCGGAAATGGCGCTTAGGCTAATAAATGTCACATAGGATTATTTGGAAAGTTTCTAAAAAATACAGCAAGTACAAAGCATTTCAGTCCCCAGCTCTGGAGAGCTGGCACACATAATCCACTTAAACGGAACCTCTGGGCTGGCCGTAGCTCCGCTCTGTGCAATAAACACCCAGAAATCTGTACTTAATACCAGAAATTTTCTATTGTTGTGCCCTTTGTTCATTTAATTCTGCTTCTCTGCTTGACAAGAGCTGCCAAAGGAGCCTGTTTGCCTTAACGGTTTTGAGATAGACTCTCTGCAGTTTGCTTCTGTTTTTTTAAAGCAGCGATTTTGTTGGATGAAACCTCTCGGAGTCAGTTTGATGATCATGAAAACAGATCAAAACACACCAACATCAACTTCAACCATTCACAGGGTGGGGCGGGGGGAAGAAAACCTGGTCCCTATTACCCACCACTTGTTTCCTCCAGGCCTGGAGGCTGCAGACTGGCTCCCGTTATGAGCCCACCACCAATGCCCTGCTAATGGCTCGTACTCACGGGCATGAGGTAACTGTGACCACCAAAACACTCCCCTCATCATCGAAAACAGGATCATGACCTGCGTATTTATTCATTACTGCAAATCTCCTCTTGATCAGAAACTTCAGCTATTCAGCCACATTCAGTGTCTTTCATTAGAAAATTAATAATTTAAAGGAAAAACTTTTTCAGGAACCAAAGTCTCCACCCCAGAGGGTTAATTACGGCTGATCACAGATGATCTGCAGTATTTTGGACCCCCACTTTGTACAGACTCGCTGGGGAAAGCAACTCGGACTGCTGCTGTTCTCCAAGAGGAGAGCGGGGACAGAAAAAACAGGTTTAAGCAATTCTTTCAGCTTGGCTATAAAGGTGCATAAAAAATAACAGGGGTTAGGGAAGCCGTTAAGTTGAGAAGCACCCATGGCCGGGGCAGTATACCCTGACAGCTGCCGGAGATGCCGCGCCGGCACGAAGTGCTGTGTCAGCTCTGCTGGCAGAACTCATCCCCTTACCTTTGGGCTCCAGTCCGTTGGAGTTGAAATGCATCCTCTTCTGGCACTCGGTGCAGCTCATCAGGAACCTGGTCACGGCCTCTCTCGGGAGGAACGCATAGGTCTCTGCAATCTGGGGGAACAACGAGGCAGCTCTGTGTGCTGGCCCAGGCAGAGTGCCCGAGGGAGAGCCAGGGAGGGCAGCGGCCACCACCACCAGCACCCTCCCCGCTCGACTGCTCCGCCTTGCCAAGAACATCAACACTCACAGCAACACCCCGCTCCCTTCAGCCCGGCCCTGGGACCCCTGAATCCCTTCCTCTGGAGCAACTGCTGATGGAGGAACATTTTGAGAGGGTAACTGGAGCATCAGAGAGGCACCAGGACACACAGACCTCTGGACTAGCCACTCCTTCCCAGAAACTCCTTTCCTCGGAGTCTGGGCAGAGCGAAGCTGCGAATGTGTGAGAATCAAATGAGACCGTGAGGCCTCGTCAGCTCTGTTTGCATTGTTAATTACCACCACACCAGTAACCTGGAGAATCCATTAATCTTTTGTAAGGGCAGGTCACTTTTTCCCACGACGACAATCAATTACTGTTAATAATACTTTGCACTTCTGCGACATATTTTATCTAGGGAATTGAAAACATTTTTACAAACAGTAATGAATTAAGACTCCTGAACCTTTGTGGGATGTTTGTATTTTACAGACAAGGAAAAGCTAAGGATAAATATTTAAAACTTCGCTGCCTGCAGCTAAACCCTCTACCCAGACCCGAGCCCCCCGGAAGGTCCTGGCTAGCCCTGAGTCCTGCTACTCCAATTAATCCTTGCCAGCAGCAACTCCACAGCGGTTGCAAAGATCAAGACTATGTTATTCGGAGAAGGAATGACGCAATTTCAATTTCTTCAAGGCCATAAGAGACCATCAAATCAGGGAGTCTGACCTTCCATGTAGCACGAGTCAGGGAACATCACCCGGGTTCTTGGGCAGCCCAGCAGCCTGCGGTTTGCCTAAAACATCCTCCAGGAAGCCATCTGGTCTTAATTGGGAGAAATTAAGAGGTGGAGAGCCCACCTCTCACGCTGGGGTTGGTTCCTATGGTTAATCACCCATCCTGTTTGGTCCCAGGGACTTGTCCTAGCACCGCTGTTCCCAAACCAGGGGCCGTGACCCCCGCAGGGGTCACAGCACTTACAAGTGGGGTCATAAAGCAGACAGAAATTCAATTGTTCGGGCCAGTCCTCGGGGCTGACGTGGGGCTCAGGACGGGAAGCGGGGCTGGAACCAGACACCTCGGAACGATGGCTGGTGATGGGGCTGAGCCAGGAGAACAGCCCAGGACATCCTGATCCCTTCCTCCAGCCAGCGGGCACCACGCTCCAGTCATATTTTATTAACAGAAACCACAAATCCCTAAATTCCCATCGCTCCTCTACCCTACCGGAGAGGGTGATGCTCAGCCTTGGAATACAGAGGGTTGAGGGGCAGAGGGTTTGCTCGATCATGGCTAAGGCAGCCCCACGACCCGCCACTGCGGTGGGAGGGAGAGACGTTCATCTCCACTGAGCGGCAGCAGAGCCCGAGCTTTTGCATACGCTGATGCCAGATGGGTGGAAAGTTCAGGCGGGGACCTTGTCCCAGCCCTTCAAATGGAGGATGCAGCGCCTGGCCCTGTGGGAGCCTCCTCCCGTGTAGCTGCAGCCCCGCCAGCTCCGGAGCAGCTGCCCAGCACAACCTGCGCCACTGGGCAGGAGTTACCGACAGCCCGGGGAGTGCCCCAGAAACACGGCAGCGAGGGGCTGGGA
>NW_010391563.1:5125-5587 GCF_000710305.1 Buceros rhinoceros silvestris | reverse complement strand
GGGGCCACCCCCAGCTTGAGCTGTCCCTTGGCGCTGCCCGCGGGGCCAATCCCCGCTTCTCTGCCTCTTGTGCTCCAGCGAGCCCGCAGTCTCCGCTGCAAACGTTCGGCTAATTTTAGTGGTACGGTTGTTATTTCTCAGCTGATTTGATGCTCTGCAGAGCAGACAGCTTCCCTGATGAGTTATCTCCCATCCCAACTCCCCTCCTGATTGCCTCCCTCCAGAGGTCACAGACAAGGGCAAACTCTCCAGCGCCTCTCACCAGAGGCGGTGGGGGGAAAGGGAGAGAAAACAGCTTCAGGGATGCTGAAGCCCCCCGAGCTGACCGCTCGCAGCATCCCTTTGTGTCCCGAGCCCCGGCGCAGGATGGGCTCTGCTGCATTTCACCCTCCAGTGCCGGCTGCTCCAGGGAGCCCGGGCAGGAGCGAGGGCAGCCAGCACAGGCAGCAGCCCACCGCCAGG
>NW_010391563.1:4564-5012 GCF_000710305.1 Buceros rhinoceros silvestris | reverse complement strand
AGGGGAGGCCAGCCAGCCCAGGCAGCAGCCTCCTGCCAGGTCAGGAGGGGATACAGGCTGCTAATGTGATGAGCTCAGCTCAAGAGGGAGATGAGGGGTGGAGCGTGAAGCTCTCTGACTGCTGTGAGCAGGCCTGGGAAAACAGACGGATCCAGCCTGCTCCCCCGGGGCCGTGCTGGGCACGGATTAGTCCTCCAGAGACCTGAATTGAGGGAATTAGGGGAGGGTCGGAGGGGTCTGCTGGGGAAATGAGCAGCAAGTTTTTGAATCGTGATTGTGCTGGTGGGGCTGCCCACCCCAGACTGGAAAGAGGTCACCTGCCCCTGGCTAGGGAAGGTTGCCGTGTGCCCCAGCCCCATGCTCTGCGTGGGCTGGAGTGGAGTGTTCAGGGTGCTGAGCGGTGCCAGGAGCTGCAAGCACGGAGCTCTGCTCCCCAGAGGGGTGCCGC
>NW_010391563.1:3938-4397 GCF_000710305.1 Buceros rhinoceros silvestris | reverse complement strand
GTGACTGCCCCTCCAGCCGTGGATGGACACGGGGACACAGGCAGGACAAGGCAGGACAGGCTCCACCCCTGAGCTGGCTCTGGCAGCGCACCCAGCCCTGCGTAATCTCAGCATCAGGCAGAGACCAGGGCAGCCCACACAGACCTCTCCAAGATGATGGATACGCCGGAGACACGAGCTGCCAGCCAGCCACTCCTGTCTCCAAGCGACCTGGTCCTCTGAGCTGCAGGATTCAAGGGAGCAGCTCAGTTCTGGACAGTAAATTCAGCTCTTCTTGGAAAAGGAGAGCCCAAACGTTTGCATCGCAGGGCTGTGCAGAGTCAGGAGAAACAGCGAGCTCCCTGGAGAAGCACACTTCAAGCTAAATTATTCCTGACCTAACTAGAGTGGTTTCAGGACGGATGGAGCCGGTTCTCAGCATCCGTGGAGCACCTGATGGGCCCCAGCTCAGCGCCTGCC
>NW_010391563.1:3374-3715 GCF_000710305.1 Buceros rhinoceros silvestris | reverse complement strand
GCTCCAGCCGTGCCCCCTGCCCTGAGCTGGCTGCTCCTGCCCTGCAAGGCCCACAGGAGACATCTCCCTCTGGCCGAGGGAGGCAAGGAGGCAGCTGGCCGGGAGCAGAGTGCACGGGGGACGGGGCAAACACCCCCTCGCCTGTCAGCGGCACCCAGCATTTCTCTTTTTCCTTTCCCCCCCAGACACATACAGTTGTCTTTGTATGATTCACCCGCTCTTTCCTCTCCCAGCAGCCGTGGCGTTGCGCTGCGGCTGCAGTCGGTTTCCCGTCTCCCCAGCACAGCTGCTCTGCCTTCAAACCCCTCCTTTCTCACGCCTCCCCGCACAGGCAAACAGGA
>NW_010391563.1:2935-3216 GCF_000710305.1 Buceros rhinoceros silvestris | reverse complement strand
CTCCCCCCCCCCCCGCCGGCCCCGCTCCCCCCTGCCCTCCCTCCCCTGCCCCCCTTCCCTGGGACGCCCACTCCCACGGCCCCGCTGCCCCTCCGCTCCCGTCCCCCCGCTGCCCGGGGCTCCTGCAGGGGGGTCTCACCGCTCGGTAGGTTTTCTTCTGCCCGGCATGTTTGGGTGCTTTGCCCGGCTCTGACGAGCTCTCCACATGCATCGAGTATATGATGTCAAAGAAATCTTCCACCACGGCCACGCGTTTCAGAGAGATGCCCTCGGGCTCCGAC
>NW_010391563.1:1975-2662 GCF_000710305.1 Buceros rhinoceros silvestris | reverse complement strand
TCGTGCTGTATCCGGGGCAGGGGCGGCTGCTGCTGTTGTGCTGCTAAAGCTGTCAGTGAAATTGGGCCAGGAACAAAAAACAAGGGGAGAGTGCAGAGTGGCGCCACAACCAATGGGGAAATTCAGTTTCCATAATTTGGGGTGATTTCGCTAGGCAGGGAACGGGCAGGGGCAGCTCTTTGGCCCTGCACGTGGTACCAACCCATCCTGGGAAGCCCCATGACATGGGGCACCCTGGCTGGCCACAGTCCCCACGGACATGGACCAGCTGGCAGGACCCGGTTTCACTGCGATGGCAGGATACAGCCCCTAAAGGAAGGAGACAGCATCGCCCTCCTTCCCCGCACTGACCTTTCCAGGGCACCCTCCCTCCCTCTGCGCGCAGAGCAGCTGAGTGCTGGCAGCGGCAGCGCGGCTCTTTGTGTGTTCGGATGTGCCGGAGAGCAGGAGGCAGTAATTCTGCCACACGGCAGTGGTGACAGACTGGTGGGAGTGGGAAGTGTGGGGAGCAGTGCTCCTCCGAGCTGACTGGCACCGGCGGTGTCAGCGCACGCTGGCAGGGAGTGCCGCGGCAGCCCTTGGTACCCGGCAGCTTCTCTCAGTGCTCTGGCACAAAGCACCGAGCGGAGAGGGCTACTGGGAGGGAGCTGGTGGCTACTGTAATGGCAGGGGGGACCAAAAGAGGGC
>NW_010391563.1:1620-1908 GCF_000710305.1 Buceros rhinoceros silvestris | reverse complement strand
CGAGCAGAGATGAGTTGTGGGAGGAAGCTGGTGGCTACTGTAATGGCAGCGGGGACCAAAAGAGGGCCAGGCTTCGGGAGGTTGCTCAGCTCGCTCCTTGAAAAGATGCCGTTGTTGCGCAGACGGTGCGTAGAGAAATACCTGCACTATGCAGAGATACAGCTACAGGCACACGCACGGTCCCTTCGAGGCCTCTGTCCGAAGAGGGACACACCGCGCTGCGGAGGGGAGCAGCCACCTCCACACACAAACGTCCTGCAAACCTTTCCCACGGGAATCCCCGTGCCT
>NW_010391563.1:0-1276 GCF_000710305.1 Buceros rhinoceros silvestris | reverse complement strand
CTCCCCAGCAGCTGGGGAAACACTCCTGCCCTGTGACGCGGTGCCTGCTCGAGTTGGCTCCTCAGCCTGGTCTGGGAGCAGAGCCTGCCCGTACCGGCGCGCCCACCCGGGACACGGGCACGAGGATTTTCCAACACGAACTCCTCTGCCTTCCCCAGGGAGCCCCGCGCGTATCGAGGTTGCTGTAACAAAGAGAACATTGAGGACGAGCATGAGGGGCAGGGTGGCAGAGCTGCCGTGGTGGGGGTCGGGAAACTTCGCCCCAGGGAGTGTCTTTGAGGAATATAGATCTAATTTCTTCTGTCACTGTTCGGGGAGCTGCGCTTTAATCGAGGGCACGAGTATTCCCCTGCCAAGGAGGAGCGGGCATTAGGAGGCTTCCTACTGACCAATAATCCTCCGAGCAGGGTTGAAATGAGGATAATTACAGAAACAGGACAAAGGAAAATGCACCAGGAGAAATTCGCACAGTCAGATGCAACCAGCAGCGCCCTCAAAATTACGGTTGTAACCAGCCCTCTATGCAAATCGCGATTTCCAGGGCCACCCGGAGCAGCTGACACCCTCCTCCCTGCGCGCCAGGCAGTTCCCTGCTTCCTCCTCGGTTCCGGAATGGCTGCAGTTAAGGTAACCTCAGGGTCTGGGCATCGCTACAGCCTCTCTGCTCTCCCAGCGCCTTCCTCTCCACCCTGGCTGGATGCCGGATGCCAGAGCTGCCTCCTCGACACCCCACTCCCTGCAGCCACCCTCCACTCCTCACATCTCTCCATCACCAGCCTCCTGACGGCTCTCCCCGTGATGAGTATTTGGCTGTGGGAAGCAGGTGAGATGTGAGCAGTGTCAAAGCCTCTGGATGGAAGCAGCCGTATCAAGTCCGTGCTCCTGGGACTATGGAGGTTCTTTACTGGCCACATAACCAAGTGCTGGCCTAGGACTTTGGAGGACACACGGGCTGTAGCCTACCTCTCTGAGGACCCACGCCCCTCTGGTTCCTCCTTCCACACCCAGCATTGCTCACCAGTATTCAAGGCATGAGTCACAGCCCATAATATCTCAGAACAGCTTAAAACCCCTTAGGTTTAAAAAGCAATAAAAATTCCGTGGGGAAAAAAGATGGGAATAAAGGAGGCTTTTACCCCCGTCCAGCTGCTGGGGCTCCGCTGGAGGTCACCTGCTCCCGAAACGACGGTAGGATTTCGGGGGCAGAGCTCAGCCCTGACAAAGGCTCCTGGAAGCAGGCGGGTCTCAGGCACCGAGGGAAGGAAGTCCCTTTGCC
>NW_010391562.1:0-9285 GCF_000710305.1 Buceros rhinoceros silvestris | reverse complement strand
AAATAAAATAAAATAAAATAAAATAAAAAATAAAGCAAAATAAAATAAAATAAAATTATTTCTTGCTATTTCCTGTTGCCACTGCACTACAATTCCAGTACATAGAACAGTGATAACACTTTCTTTTCTGCCCAGGATTGTACATCTGTGATACCATTGTTTCTTAACATTGAGATGGTTAGTGACAAAAAATTCCTTCTTCAGACTCTGGAGAAAGATCTCTTCTTCACAGGACCAGGATTAAATGAAATGCCTTATTTAGCTTTCTGAATTCATAGAGTATGTTCATCTCTGCCCCGGGAGGCCATAACCATCCCAGAATGCTTACAGGAATCGTTTTTTTAGACCACAATTTCAGTATACAGAAAGATAAGCTCTTGTCTATTATTGAAGCCAGTGAATTTTAAAGCTCACCTCCCAAACATTGATGACGAAGAACTATGCTCACATGTGTAGATGTTCAAATGCTATTTAGGTATTTTCAGCATTCACCACCCATCCTCCAAAAGAAAACAGCAAAATCTTAGCTGAAAAGAGACAAATACACAATGATTTTGGACTTAAATTAGTGGAAATTAAGTTTGTTACTATCTCAGTCAAAATGATCTCAGAAACAAAACCCAAAGATCAGCAGTTTCATAATCTATAAGCTATATGTGGAGTTCCTGGAATTAGCTCTTTACAGCTTCTGTCATTTATCTCTTAGAGACATTCCTTTCAATGTTCAGAGAAAGGTGTACAATTGTCTATGAATCTCTTTAGTCCTCATACTGGATTTTCAAAAATATGCAGTTATTTATTGATATTTGCCAACCTCATCCCCATCACACTGAGAAAAAAGCAATTTCTCTGGAGGAGGAATGCTATACCATTGTTAATACAACAGGACCTGTTGGTACATATTTCATGCTCAATTTTTGCATGCCTGGGTCTCTTCAGTCAAAGGAAACAGGACAATGGGAGGAGAGAAGAAACAAGTATTTGTTGCCTTTCACAGTATTCAGTAAGCAGGAGGTGCCCCTCGGTTCAGAAACTGGAAAGTGCCTCCTGGTCCTTTAAAGATTGGATTTGTACATTGCATAAGTCACCCATTTCTGTAGTTTTGTTTGTTTGTTTTACACACAGCTCGAAATATTCTGTGGATCTGTTTTACAAACTATGAGAATATAAGATCGCTTTATGAAATTAGAACTTTCAAACACTCTTCTAAGAAACTTTGGAAGTTACATACTAGCAGTACTCCATCTTCGCTTTCTAAGAACTGTTCAGTGAAAAAAAATACTTTTTTTTCTTTTTTTTTTTCCTTTTTTCCCCCAGGAAACCAATGGGATCTGTTGAAAAATCTCTTTGGTAGTCTTAGGATCAATGGTGGTTCCTCTGAATGCTCTGCAAAGAGCTACAAACTACAAACTGCTAGAAGACAGTTAACTGGATGATACTGTGTAAGAGGTGTTAGTGCTTGTATCCATGTTTCTCGAAGCTCAAACCAGCATTTCTAATGTCACCATCTAAGACCATTATTGTGGTTTAAAAAGGACTGAAAGGTTGAGAGAGTGACAAATCGCCATTAGGGAGAGGTTTATCTCTCCTAGACCTAAACAAAAAGTACTAAAGTGTTTGAGCTAGGAAGAAACAATGAAGCTTACGGCTATGGGCAAAGAAAGCCAGTATAGCAGGTTTGAATTAAAGGGGGTGAAAAAAGATCAATGTAATTAAAAAAACTCAATGAGAACCATAAATCAATCACTTATATTTGGGTAGTCAGAAATAGAAAAGGAGAATGATGGTAATAAATACATAAATAGGTATATACATAGCTGAGGATTCCACCCACTCCATTCCGCATCCCATTCCAAACCCTCACAGGCTGGCTGTGCCAGAGAGGGGAGGGGTGGAAGGAGAGTAAAACCTGGAATGGGCCAATGCAGTTCTTTTAATCTCGTGGGTATCAGTTCAAATTTGGACTCTTCAGGACAAACTCTCTGGCAATGTGTAGTCTTTGGGTGGCTGGAAAGCTTAAGAGTTACCAGTTTTCCAGGGACAGTCTTGGCTCTCTGCTCTCCCCAGTTGCAAAACAGGAGATTTACCAGATCTCCAGGGAATGCATTAGTTTCCCACGTTCCAGTGGAGGCTCCATGTCTTGGGCCATGTCAAAACCTTCTCGCTACCTCTCACCAGTGGCTACTCTTTCTCTGTGTAGAGTTGGGGGCTTTGGCTCCTTTGTGCCCCTTCCTTCTGGCAGCTCTTCTTCACCAACCCTTCCAGTAATCGGTAAAATGAAAAGGCTACCTGCCATGTGGAAGATTTTTTACTGTCCCAGGCTTCTGAGGTGACTGCTCTAGTTTCCTCTTGTCCGTCCTTCTGCTCCAAAATGAAAAGTGCATGCCCCAGAAGTTACACAGGCTGCTCTTTTTATATGTTTATTCAAAGAGGCGTTGATTGACATGTCTTGGCTATAGGAATTGGAAGCCGAGGCAGCGGTTTTGCAATGCCGGCTGCAAAAAGCCTTTTGTGCCAAGGGAAACAAAATCCAAAGGGAAGGAGGGGGGAAGTCCTCCCCCCTGGTGCCTTAGAGCCAAAACCCTAAACCATAACAACCATTCTTGTGGTAGTAAAACTTCAATTTTTTGGTGGCTAGTCCAGTTTCCTTGCTGACTCTTCAAATATCTTCACAATCTGTCATTCGCAGAGAAGACAACGGAGACTCATTTTCCTTCTCATTTATCTGAGTTTCTCAAATCTGTTCAAAAATACTTGTTGTCTGCCTTGACTTCAGCAAAGCTTTTGACACTGTCTTCCGTAACATCCTCATAGGAAATCTTAGCAAGTGTGGGTTATGTGAGTGGACAGTGAGCTGGATTGAGAACTGGCTGAGGAAAGAGCTCAAAGGATTGTGATCAGCAATGCACAGTCTAGTTAGAGGCCTGTAGCTAGTCAGTACTGGGTCCAGTCTTCTTCAACATATTCATCAGTGACCTGAAGAAGGGCCAGTGTACCCTCAACAAGTTTGCTGATGATTCAAAACCGGGAGGAGTGTGTGATACGCCAGAAAGCTGTGCTACCATTCAGTGAAACCTGGACAGGCTGGAGAGCTGGGCTGAGAGGAACAAAATTAAATTCAACAAATCAAGTGTAGAGTCCTGGATGCTGACCCACTGGAAAGCATCTCCATGGAGAAGGACCTGGTGGACCATATGTTTAACCTCAGTTCCCTTCCAATCCCTACCATTCTGTGATTCTGTGATTCTGTGAATAGCTGGTTTTCCTTTGATAGAGACAACAGTTGTCATTACAGACCCTATGATTTCTCTGTTTTTATAATGCTTTTCAAGAAGGGATTCCTTTTATATATATCAGTTGGTGAATTTGTTAAATTAGTCTGTAAAGCTTTTCAACCAGCATTTACAAACATAATTCTGTAGTTTGGACAACCGGGATTTAGGTGACATATTTGATATACTTTGCAAATGATGACATTTATAAGAAAAACTTGTGCATTCAACTTCTATTTGACTGTATTTCATAGTGAGTAGCTTAAATTGTGAGTATGCATACATTAACATTAACAAAATTATTTTGTGAAATCCAGCTTTTACCTAGGTTGCTTTTATATAGACAAGGGTTTTCCATCTTGCAGGAATTATGGTTGATCCTTCAATTAAGTTAATAAAATGTTGAATGTGTCAGACTTAGCTATACCTGTCGTATTAGTCCTTGGATACAATGATTTAAGATTATTTTAGAGATAAAATGAAGACTTCATAAAAGACACAGATCACAAACAAGCATTAACTTAAATCAAAATATTGGTAATACAAAGATCATTTGGAAACATGATTGCCAGGTAAATGAATGTTTTCCTTTTTTCGAGTATAACTGCCTATCAAATGATGCCTATTCCTTGAAGTTTATTTTGATAAGAAGAAGGAATTAGTCAAATTTATAATGGAAATTTTTTGTCTAATATATAAAGAGAATATTTTATAGTAAGTGTAGAAATAGACCTCTCATGAAATTTCATTAAACTTAAAAGAGGTTGCAAAATATTAATAGTTAATGGCAAAAAATAAAATAGATAAAAATAAATAACCCTTAACATATGAAGATTTTTGTGGAAAATACAAAATTAAAATGAGAATTTCTAAACCTCATTTTGCACAACTTGAACTTAGAATAAACAAGACTAAACTAAATACAAATTATGCTACAGATTATTTTAAAACTTGTCATCTTCAAATTTCAATCTGAAATGTTAGTGTCTCTTTAGTCTAAGGTCGTTGTCCCACTTAAGATCTTAAGGATCTTTTAATTATCTCATTCTCTTTATGATCGTCTGGTAGTTACCCTCCTTTTGTGTAAAAAAAAAAAAAAAAGCTTTTTATTAAAATTAGGAACTACATGACTGAAGCATTTTTGACAGTATTATTAATAATTTAGAAAGTTTTTTCCAGTCCCTTTTTGGATAGCTTTTCACCTCTGTTACTTGGCCTTTTAACAGCCCTTTTGATCCAATATTAATGCAAATTACATTGTCATGTTTTGTGACTTTTTTACAATTATCACTCAGCTATAGCATAGCTTCACAGACATTTTTTTTTTTAAATCACTAATGGATTTGCAGCTAACCTACAGCTCCAGCTATGGTCAGTTGCCTTCAGTATCACTGATATATGCATTGTGCTGATAAGTACTGTGGTTCATTTTCCTCTTGGGTAAGCACAGTTAAGAAAATAAGGGGCGGGTGAAGGAGAGAGAGAGAGAAACTCTCAGACTAATAATTACCTTAGCCTGAGACAGGGGTGGCAAATCATACTTCATTGCTTTCTAACCTTCAGTAATGTCTAATGAAATATGGCTGTTTCAGGACAAAAATTATGTGATAGATTCTTATCATTTTAATGTTATTTCACCGAATTCCTCAAAACTGCTTTTCATTCATCATTATCAGTGCAATGTTTTAATTAAAGGGTAAATCTTAGTCTAATTATGAATTCTTTCCCCACATCAGAAGGATTGTCTCTAATAGTCTCAGTGTCATCATTTCATATTACATTTTAATTTGTTAGTTCATCACTGTGAATTGAGTATTCTGATATGTAAAGAACCATTCGTCATGATTCAGTGATCTAACAGAGCTTGTTGAAAGCTGAACTGGAAAAAAAAAGAAAGAAGATTTCAACCTTATGGAACATATTAGGAACAAATTTTGTATGCAAAAGTATTTGTATCACGTAGGAATACAGGAAAGACTGTTCTCATACGTATTTTGCTGTATTACATATAATTTTGTGTGTTTCTTGCTCTGAAAAGGAAAAAAAATCACACATTCTTTCTTTATCTTGCTACAAATGCCTATATGTCTCTCAAAATCTTCTGTTGTTGAGGTTTTGCTGTATCATAAGCACTTGCTACATCATGTCATCTGTTGACATCATAAACAACACAGTTACTTGTATGGTATGCTTCATCTGCAGATGTTTTAGAATGTGAGCACTTGAGAAAGAGCAGCATTGTAGAAATACTATTTCCAGAGCTGCCTAAGCAATGCGATCTTGGATTTAATATCTCATGCATTTGTCTTTCATTTCTACTTGCATTATCTGTAAATGTAAAGCTGACTTTGCTTACTTTAAGATTTATTTACAAGTAAACTGGGTTACAAAAACATTTTACAAACACATTGTTAACATTCCATTGGAGTTCGGACCAGGCTTTTGAAATTAATCTAACAGTCTCCCTTGACAGGCTTTGGTACACTTTTTGTCCTGGGTCTGAAAATGGGATACCTTCCAATTGAAACTGGAGTGGAAAATCCACTTCAGAATTTCACACAGTGTGACGCTACTGTTATTGGACACTTATTGTTGGGTGACAGAGAGGAGTTAATCTCACTTAAAAGCTTTGAATCACGTATAGTTTGGATGTTGGCTCCCAAGGACTACCTAGTCTTTTACCACATAGCCTTTAATATTATTGTCTTGTACTTGTTTCCAGTGACTGAATTTGAACCTTGAATGCTGAAATCTGACTCCTGAATCTCTGAACGCTTGGTTTAGGTCCCCCATATATTTGCTTGGGTAGTTAAGCAGTCAAATTCACAAATGCTAATGGAGGAACTGATGACGAGGACATACTTTTTTGTTACACCAGGTTTTTTCCAGTGTTCCAATATCTTTCTAATTGATGTAGAAAAGCATCTTCTTCAGGTCTTTGTTCTGAGGTCTCCCAAAAATTCCTCAGACCTTCCTCCTAGTTAGGGTCATTCCTTTATATCAACACATAGCAATGACAATCACACCTCCCTCCCGCTCCAGCTACAGTTAGGCAGGAAATATTCACACATGAAATGATAAAGCTGTTCCAATTCTCTCTTTTTCTGGTATAACTCAAAAGCATATCTGATTTGTTTTCAGTAAGAAAAGTAGGACATGCTGTGGACTGAGGTTGTGCTCAGCCTTCCATATACAAAGTGTTCCATTTTGCACAGAATGAAACAAACAAAAAGCAGAAGAATAAAAAAGGTCTATATACTCAAAGAAGAAAGGCGGAGCGATTATGATTCCCTAGCCTACTGCTGATTTCAGTGGACAGAAACCCTGATTTTCAGGATCTCACTCTATCTTCATGTTATACAGTACATCTGGCTCCTTCCTAAACTATCTGAGCATTCTCTGAGAAATTCTACCTTCTCACAGCATCTAATTTTCCTGATACAGATTGCAGTTTAAAAGTCACAATGCAGCTAATTGAAAGCCCTGTTATAAGGCTCATCTCATTAAATACTGAAATGCAAGCACCTCCTGAGTGAAATGTGGCAGCTGTTAAACAGTGAACAGCAATACTCCACAAGAGTTCAGGACAGTGTAAAAGAACATTGTATCTAATTGAAACTGCAGGAGAATTGTTAGTAGACAGAATGCAATTACCCAAACTGGAAAATGTCCAAAGTACTGGGGTTAACATACATGCCTTTTCTTTGGTTTGTAATGTTGTGGGAGAGGGAAATTGAGACCCTCATTGTGCTACATTAATGTGTAATACATTAGAATTTGTGATGCTAATGTGTAAATCATTAGAATTCCACTTTTTAATTTCAAACCATAAGAAGATCCTCTTTGGAAGAAAGTCCACTACATTATAGGATCAGAATGAAGCTAACTCAGAAGGAAATGTCATCAGTTTACCTCCTCCAGCACATTTGTCCTTTCGGATCTTCTATGTTGTGTTCTGCACAAACCCTGTACTCAAAGTCTGTGGTGCTGGCTCAGAAAAATGTTTCTTAAAGAGTGATTTTACAGAATGATGTAATGTGTAAAGCAGACAATGGCAAGCATAATGCTACTACGTGGTGGTGTTGAGGTATTTTGGCAGCACTGTTTTCTCCTGGCCATTTACTCGTATCACCTGCTGAAGCAAGTTTTTGGGCAGTGCTTTACAATATGTTCCTTCAGGTAAACAAGTTTCTTTACAGATTTTTTTTTTTTATTCAAAAGAATGAACTTTACTTGATCTGCAAGGGGTCCTTCATCTATGCTGTGACGAACAACACAAACTTCTTATCCCACTGGTATTAATGGTATGTCAAGATTCATTTAGGTTGAGAAAAAGCACCTCTTGAAAACTATCACCTTCAATCTACAATTCTGCAGGAAGGAAAGGATTTGTAGCCAAGAGATGCAGTAGAAAATTCCATTTTCTTTTGAGGACTGAGGCTACTGTCTCTGAAATACTTCCTCAGAAGGAAATAACACTAAACTAGAAGCAGAAAAGATACCTGTGCAGTGAGAAAAGCTTTTTAATGTGTTGTACTTTGCCAGGAGAGTTACAAATAAAAAGTCCAAACTACTTGATGAGGTAATTCCTCTCAAGTTATTTGGGGTTAATGGAAATACAGTAGATGTAAATAAGCCACCTCACGAAAAAATAGTTAAAAAAAAAAAAAAAAAGAAAGAAAAGAAAAAAAGAAAAAAGCCCAAAAGGCCACGCTTTTAGCTAAGCTTATTTTAATAGAAGATATTACATAATTACATAGATGTTTCACTAAAATTGAGAGGCTGGAGAGAGACAGAAAACCTAAATGCTTAAGACCATCTGGAGAGATGGGTCAGAGGAGAGGAGGATGAAAGCAAAAATTTCAGTGAGCTTTTTTTTTGAGAGAACAGTGATGCAAACACATGCCTGACAGAAACATTTGAGATACTTGGAGTATCTGTAAATGAACAGAAAACGGTAAGACTTAAGGTAAGATGAAAATGTTTACACCCTGGTCATTGTCATAAGCTTTTGTTTTGTTTTGTTTTGTTTTTTGTTTTTGTACTAATAAACAACCTTCCTTTAAGTAGAGTTGACCATTTACTTCCATAAAAACTACAAGTGGCGTATAAAAGCTTAGATGGTAACAGATAGTCCCTGGGGATATTGATGCTAGTCCTATGCTAAAAGTTACTGTGTTGCGCAGCTCTTCTTGAAGACATGTGATGACATGACTTCCAGCCTTGAAAAGAGACGTGCTTTAAAGTCTGAAGCGATGCTGTGAAGGTGGCTGAGTCACTGTAGCAGAAGTTAGCAATGAGCTTATCATGATGAAAGACAGGACAAATCACATAGCTTAAATTTGTTTAGCGGAAGCATTTGTTGAGAAGACTATATGGCAGGTTTACATAAAGGAAAAACATAAAATAAACCTAATAGAGAGTAAAAAATAAAGCAAATGCATAGATACTAGTATGATATCTGCAGAAATATTCCTCCTTTGGTATTCTTTGTTGCATCTTTTGCACAGAAAACATTTTCTGTGTAAAAATTAAAAATAAATCAGACAGATATTACCTTTCCATCATGTAATTGTATAGCGGTGTGACACATTCCTATCAGTGTTGTAGTCTGTTAATACGGTGCAATTACCATTTTATCACTCACAGGTGCAATTCCGTTGCCGGAACTAATACAGCCACTTACACAGGTTTTGACCCTCAACCCCTGTCAGAAGTTCTGATATTCTTTAATGCTTTAGTATGAATCAGTGTGGGCATAATTCTGACACTGCTGTCATTGCACATTAATATAACTACTCTCTTTGGCAGCAGCAAACTCCTGCTGTGATTTTGAAAGAATAATGTTAAGATGTGTTTTTAGGAGTATGATTTAATGTGTATATGATGAAGAGCTATTGCATTTCTTAGATCATTATCAGCATAATGATCAAGCATACCTCTATATCATATGTGTAAGAGCAGAATGGGAACCAAGTATAGCATTGTTAAGGGTCGAGGGGACCGAGGTAAA
>NW_010391561.1:39191-56024 GCF_000710305.1 Buceros rhinoceros silvestris | reverse complement strand
GTTCCTCCATGTTGAACCCAGGACACAGTGTGACAGAAATACGATGCAGTCTCTCTTTTTTCATATCATGTTCGGCTCAGCTTGCTTCAAGGAGAGTGCATAAGCAGCCCATGGTGTGGAAAGAAGACATAAATTATGCCCATAAATCAGAAGCCCAGGCTGCCCGTCCCAGCAGGGAGAGGGGAGATTGCAGCAGGTGCATAGATTAGATCCCATATTTTACTGCTTCCATCACCACACCATCTTCTGACTTAGCAAACAGGTTGTGGAGAGAAGAGTCATTTTCTCTGTTGTCCACAACATGCAGTGGAGTTTTCTGCAGAAGCACAGATCCACCCAACAGACCTGCAGGTCTGGGAAACAAGTTTTAAATTAAAGGAGTGAGCTGATTCCTCTAACAAGTAAATTGCTGCAGGGGAAGGTCAACAGGGATCACAGGACCACCTAGTTTGAACGTCTGCCAAACACTGTCATTTCTCCTGAACTGGGGACTTCAGCATCCCTTTGCAGTTTAGTCCAAACATTTTTACTCTTTCCAAGAAAAAAAAATTGTCTTGAATTTCTCTTCTGCACTTTTTTTTTTTTTTTTTGTCTTTTGCAGTTCCTTGACGTGCAAAGTGTTTTTTTATTTCTTTTTAAAAGGAAGAAATGTAGACATGCGGTGTATGCTCTGCCAGCTGCCCTTCGCCCTTTTTTTTTTTTTTTTTTTTTGTCTTGTGCAGTTCCTTGACGTGCTCATCTCTGCTGGTCGGGATGGTCTGTCGTCACCTAAGTTCTCTAGAAACTCTCCAACCCACCTCAGACAGGATTCATCTCACATTAGCTTTAAACCTCAGTATTTAGAAGGGGTGAACCCCAACTTCTCTAAAAGACATTTTCCACAGTTTTCCAAACAACACTGTTTCTGTCACCAGTTTGATGGTCCCTTAAGTGCACCAAATCCCAGTGTCTGCCTCCCCAGCACTGACCTCTCTGCTCCAAGCCATTGCTTCGTGGCTGGTGCTTTTAAGGCTCGCATTAATCTTTGCTGTGATTGAGTTGCCAGTCACCTCTGATCCTTAAATCCTTTCAAGAGCTGGTGTTTTCTTGTACTGTCATTCCCTGGTTGTGGCCTTGCTGCCAGTCTTATGCTTATAGATGCATGACTTTGCATCAGCACGGTGAGAAAATGCACTTTATTAACACAGGCTCTGTGTGACTGGCCAACCTTCAACATCACTTGATCTGTTTACTGAAACTTTACCCGTAACTTTTGCAGATATACATGCAGATCAACTTTAAAAATGTCAATCATCATCAGGACTAGATCTCTACAAACTTTCTTTCAAAACTCCTTCAGCTCACACTGATTTTCCAGTGACATGCGTGCCCTGAGACCTGTCTGTCATTCTGCCCTTGATACCATAAGTACAGTTTTATTGATCTCACTAGTTTAATAAGAAAAGTGCAACGCTGAGTCAAACACCTCCTGCCATCAAAGAACGCAATGTCTGGAAAGGTTCCTCTGTAGGTCAAACTCACTTGTTCATCAAAAAACAAAATAGAGCCTGTTTGCCAAAGAAGTGTCTCAAAAACAAAACCAAAAAAGAACCCCACAAAAACCATTTAATGATGGGCAGCTTTTACATCTGCAATGACTGGATCCTGTATCTGCCTCTCTGTTATGGTCTATAATGAGCTGTGTTGACTTAACGACATTAGATGTCTCTGGCCTCTTCCAGTCTCAGTCTTGAATGGCCCCGAAGTCACATCCACACTGTCGAGACCGCTCAGTTCTGTGACAGCATCAGACGCTTCCTGCATTTTGATATAAACTGTGTGTTTTGGCCCTGTCCTCACCCCTCTGAGTCTCCTCCCTGACCGAGCCTGGAGACAGATCAATATGGACAAGCATTAGACTTTGCCTTGGGTTGAACTCTGGAATGCAGCTGTGTGAGATCCTGAAAGAATCTTTTTTCTTCACTAAAATTTGAGCTGCTTCACTTTACTATGGGAATCACTGTTTGTTTTTTTCCCCTGTTCCTTCTTTTGTATGCAATTCTGATAAGTAAGTGGGTCACAGCGCGGTTAAAAGATAAATAGCAAAATATATAAAATGGTAGCTGAAAGATAAGGCAAATTTTGAATATTGAAGTAGTAGAGTCATTTCATATGCCCTTTGCTGCTGGCTGCTATGAAGGCAAGGCAGCTCTCATTCGTTCCTGCAGCTGTCAAAAAGCCTCTGAATGAGTTTACCCATCCCAGCGCTCATGGGCCTCTCTGAGATGTAGCTCTCTTGAAAAGGTTTTGTGTAGGAGCCGGTTGGGAATGGCTTTGAGACCTCTGAGCACTACAGTGCAGTTCCCCAGGGGGTCAGAGAAGTTCATCTTGTGTAGATGGAGAAATTTGAGAGTGTAAAAGACGGGACACAGAAACAAAGAATATCATCATGACCTGGATTAAATATCTGAGAGATGCCCTGAAAAATACCTTTGTTATGTGTTACACAAGTGCATTTCTAAAAGGTAATTTAAAAAATAACTATTCCATCTAAACTGACATTTTCCAAGTTGTATTTTCCTAGGATCAGCCTCTGGGATCAAGAATTATACAGCAGGGAAAGAAATCCTCTGACTCCAGCATGTTTCACGTTACGGTGCAGGGCTCTGAGGGGAACGGACACCACGAGGACTCCTGAACCAGGAGAAGCTCCTCTCTGTGGGTTTCCAGCCAGGTATTTTTCCAGATATTCACATAACAAGGTGAAAATCCTGCTGATGGATCGAGTCGCCCCTCTGCCTCCATGGGCAGTGTTCATATTTCACGGAAACATGGGAGCAGGTCTATTGTCAGATTTAGTTCTCCTGGGTTGGTTTCAAGCAGAAAGATTTATCATTTTTAAACTGAACCCTTCAAAGTTGGAGGGACCGCCTGGGTCATGAAGTGCAGTCACTGTCTACTTCACAAAGCCAACCACAGAACCCTTCGTGAACAAGTTGCTCTCAACACTCGTGTCTCAGCAGTCTCAGCAGTCTTTACCTTCCTTCTTAGGCCTTGCTTGAAAATTTAAACAAAGATACTTCTCCTCTTTTATAGCCAGATCTCCACTTTCCAGCCTTCCCCCTGACCTGCTTAGGGTTGAACACCAGTCATCAAGACTTTACACATGTTCTAGAGATGCCACCAGTGTTTTTTTTCTCTATGGCACTAAACCCCTCTCTCTAGCAGAAACACTTCTGATGCTAGATTTTCCTCTTGTATATAAGGCGGTTTGAAATCTTCTCAGTGAAGAAGACGTTCAGTACAGCAAGAGATGGGCACAAACAGGATGAGCTGTTTTCCCATTGAAGCAAGTGATAAAACACCCTTTGCCATCGCTGAAACAGAATAAGGTAAAGCTAAGTAAATCCAAACACCTCTCCCTGCACATGTCCGAGAACTTGGAGTTGGAGGCCTGACCCATCGTTGTGTTGACTAGGATGAGCCAAAGCTAATGTTTGCTTTGCAGATCCCCAAACTCCAAGAAAGTGTGGGGAGGAAAAAGGAGAATATTTAAAGTTATCGTGGTAGGAGCTGCTGCAAGGTTGGGGCTTTTTTCCTTTTTCTTTTCCTTAGGTGAATTTCAATAAGGTGACCGCCAGACTTGCACGAACTGCAGCTGCTGTAAATCCAACCTCAAAATGTCAGAGTCGTAAAATATTTTGATGAAATGCCATCAAAGAAATCATATTTATCGGGATGATTTGTTGATACTGAATATCCAAACAGTTTGGAGTGCAGTAAAGTTCAGGGGGATGCAGGGATTTATGGCTCTCTCTTGCTGGGGTTGTTAATAACATTTCTGGAGACAAACAAGAATGTTCTGGGGATGCGGATGTCTCAAGCAGGGGAGGGACAAAGAGTTTCCAAGTTCTGAAAGAGCAAAGAGGTCATCTGTGTGTTTACAGAGACCATGGTTCCTTTACATTAGGAAGCTCCCTGGACCTGAGGAAAGGAGATGCTCACTGTGGACTTAATTTTTGGCTTTTTAAAGTTCTTACGTGGAATGCAAGTGATTTTCTTCCCTTAGCTCCTTTTATTGACTGATTCTTTTTCCCCTTGCTACAAAGGAAAGGTTTCTGGATGCTTCCCTCCATATCACTCGTTATTTTGCATTCTGCATCCTATTCTTCATCCTCACCAATCAGTGATGTCATTCTCCAGTTTTGGCTGCATGTCCATCACAAAGGCCCACTGTGGTCTTGGACAGACGATACGTCATGTCTCAGCGCAACCTGACATGACGTAGAGCATGGAGAAAGGAAGCTGGCTTGTCCCAAGAAACATTTTCAAGGATGTTGCCTGGAGTAAAATGTCATTTACTGCCCAACCACTTGAGCTCTTTGTCCCAAATTGGCAACACTGGGGCTTAAAGATGAAGGGAAGACGGAGTCTTACCCCAGTGTAAATTCTCTGCACTTCCAAATCTTGGTGTGCCCCAGCGAGAGAAGTCTTGAAAGCTTTTGTAGGAAGGGAAGGCATTTTCCACACAGCTTGAATATAATCAAAAAGCACCAGCTGCCCTTTTTATTCCTGCCTCCAAGGGGAGGTCACTGACAAACGACAGTTTGGGGAGTAGCTGTTTCCACAGCGGGATCCTGGATTATATTTGATCATAGGTTCTCAGCAAGGGGTGAATGGCCCTATTAAACATAATAAATACATTTTGGGAGGAATGTTAAGATGGTCAAATTTCCCATTATAAATGTTAATCAGTTAAAAAAAATGGGTTGTCTAATTAAATCGGGCAGTTTAGGGGCTCTGTTGTCTCTCTTGGTGGGAAAAACAGAATAACTGTTGTCAGAAAAACAAGATCTTTCCATTTTTGTCAGGTTTTTAACAACAAAAAGCTGGAATTGTACAAGGGCAAAGAGAAAACCCAAACATTTTCTAGCCAGCAGTAGTCTCCTCTAGCGGCAGATGAGAACAAGATTTCATAAACTGATGGGAAAAGATTCCCAAAAGTTTTAATTTAATTTCTTTCCTCCTTTTTCTTTTTTTCTCTATTTCTTTTATTATATCCTTTTTTATTTTACGGCATGACCTTCCGGGCTGGAAACAGTTGAAAGTCACTCATTTAGATCAATTCTGAGAAACATCTGTCTTGGAATACTGTCTACTCTTGTAAAAGGAAAAATTGAACATGTTTTCGTTTTTATTTAATTATTTTTGGTTTTTAATAAATACAAATAACTGGCTATTTAAGAGGATACTGTAATTATGAAAGATCAGACAGCTGAACAGATTTTTATTCCAAGAATTTCTAACCAATGCTGCAACCCAGAATCTTGTAATCAAAGGAACATAACATAGCTACTGTGAGCCCTGAGGGTACATCTGTGAGGAGACAGTATATTTAAAGTAGGACTCATATACATCGGTTGCAATCTGGGAGAGAAAGCCTGAAGTTCTGCAGAGTTTGGAATCATCTTTGCTCACATCTGCACTGATAGGAGCAAAATCTGGAAAGACACGTAGAGTAGAAATGACAAGCACAGGGTCACACAGTAGCTTGGAATAAAATGGAACAAACCACAGCTCTGGAGTTTGGATCTAGTCTACACCACCCCTTTGGGCTGGGGGTTTATAGCCTCACAGCCTAGACGGATTGTTGTTGCCACAACAAACAGATGCTGCTGATATGATCTGGGCTATGGCATCTAGATGGTGGGCTGGTGTTTCTGTTATTCCTCAGATGGTTCAGCTGTAGCTCTCATGGGGGGGGTGGCCAGAGCAGGGCTGTGCAGGTAAGGGTTATCTGCATTCCTCGCTGGAGGAAACAGCATGTCCTGGGTCCACTGAGACCAAGCCCATGGGGCTAACCTTGACCTGTTAATGACCCAGCACCGCTCTGGGACCACCAGGATCTGTCACCTTCATCTGTCCATGAGCTACCTTGGGGCCCTCCCACCACCAGGGTCCCTTTTGTCACAGAATCACAGAATCACTTGGTTGGAAAAGACCTTTAAGGTCATCAAGTCCAATAGTAAACCTCACACTGCCATGTCCCCACTAACCCCTGTCCCTCAGAACCACCTCCACACAGCTGCTCAACCCCTCCAGGGATGGGGACTCCACCACTGCCCTGGGCAGCCTGGGACAGGCCTGTACAACCCTTTCTGTAAATAATTTTTTACTAATATCCAACTGAAATCTCCCTTGGTGCAACTGGAGGCAGTTTCCTCTCATGCTGTCACTTGTTACAGGGGAGATGAGACTAAGCCCAGCCGGCCACAGGCTAGTTGTAGGTAGTTTCAGTTAGTTGTAGAAGGTGACGATGTCTCCCGTGAGCCTCCTTTTCTCCAGTGTAAACAACCCCAGTTCCCTCCGCTGCTCCTCATAAGACTTGTTCTCTGAACCCTGCACCAGCTTCATTGCTGTTCTCTAGACGCGGTCCAGCCCCTCAATGTCCTTCATGAAGTGAGGAGCCCAAAACAGGCCACAGGGATGTCCTTGTGCCATCTGAGGGTGTTGGTATCCGGTTCATAATAAGATCAGGATCTTTCATCAAGAATTGCAGGGAAAAGCCCAGAAGAACAGTTAAAGATAGGTTAGTGGATGTGCAGTTTGCGTGCACAGGTCATGGAGATGGTATGTTTATCTACAGTAAGGGAGAAGACAAAAGTGAAGTAAGTACGAGGATATTGGGTTCCTCACACTGATAAAAAGACATCAGCCCAGAAGGAACATTAAAAAATGCCAAACACACTGGGAACATCAGGATGGAAATATTGTGCGAGCCAGAGGGGAGGAAAGTTTAGTTCTGTTAGAACCAAGAGAACGTGGCTTGGGGTTGCAGATCTGAGCTGAAACGTTTTTAACTGGATTTAATGGGCCCAAACATCTTTAGCTCAGTCTTGCAGGGGTGCAGAGCTTAAGTGAATGTACTGTCTTTTGTGCGTGTCTATGCCTCTGTCCCAGTCAATGATTTCTAACACACACACATTATCCAGTCTCCTTCAGCTTTTCAGGGTGTCTCCAGAGTGTGTCAATCATGAAAATTAGCAGTAGGAGACAACAAAAATAACTCACTGCATCAGCTAAAAGGAAAGATCAAATCTTACCCTTCAGGAAGCCACAGAGAATCTAAAAAAGAGAATTTCTATATTAAACCAGGCTGGGCACACAACTAGTTGTTTAACAGACTCTTGGGAACTGCCCAGCGTTTATGGAGGGAGCTGGGCTGACAAAGCTCAGCTCTGAGCAAATGAACTGTCTTCTTCTCCAGCTCATGTGTTACTCACAAGCCTCCTCCCATCTGGATGCACAAAGCTGTGTTAGCAGCAAAGACAATGGGACCTGGCTGAGCTCAGACTACTGAGAAATTCCCTCTTCTTCCAAAAGTCACCCGGGGAGGGTCGACAGTTATGGACAATGTCATTTTTACAGGTTCCCTATTCAGAACCTAACAGTACTTTAATGGAAAGCATCCCTTGGTGACCTATAAATCACTGTTTATCACTCCAGAAGCCCTCCCAGTCACTGAGATAATGCACCAGTGTTATAATAATGATCGATGGACATTTCCTTCTCGCCCTCTGCTCTATCAAACAGGCTGCTCTCTCACGTGCCAGGGATGAAATACTTTTGTGCAGGAGCCGGAATTTGGAATCTGTCCATTCACAAGCTCTCAGCAAGTCGTCTGGTTTTAACCTGATTTTCAGAAGGTAATTTCCCGAGGAGTAATGCTTTTTTTCTTGCTGCCAGGATCCTAATTGCACACAAACAATAAATAAAGGGCTTTGTTTGGGGCTTTTAACATTTTTATTTTATGAGGTTTTATATGACTTCAGGACTGCTTCAGATGAGGCTGTAATCCTTCCTCACAGAGCCAGGAGTGGAATAGCTATCTTCTGAGAACATAGGCATGGTCCTCAGCTCCAGAATATCAAAGTCTTTCACATATTTATTCTGTGACGTAGAGAAATACCCACTTTCAAAATGAAACAGTAGGAAAAAAGGATAAGGAACATCACCAATTTCCCAGAGGAGACTTGTGAAGAAAATCATCTCTCATCTAAACCCGTGTCTTCAACCACCCACTCCTGAGGATTCAAAAGCCCTTTGCAAACTGGGATGAATTCATCAGCCCCCTGGAAGTGGTTTGTTATTTCTGCCCTATTTTCCCAGATGGTGAATGAGTTGAAATGTGGGAAAATGAACTGGCATGGTCTGAACAGGGCTGCTGATCACCAGCACTACCGCAAAGGAGCTGCTGTGTGTCAGGGACCTGGAGTGTCCAAACTCTGAGTAAACTGTGAGCTCTCCAACCCTCCCACATGGGCATAAACAGCAAAACCAATTTCCTTGGCCTTCCACAGCATCTCTCAACCAAGAATTTGCTCAAGACTCCACATGGTCTGGTGTGGCAAATGAGTCTGTCAGTGGTTATATTGTCCCACGATCCTCACTATAGCTTGGAAAGGGACAAGTTTCCTCTGAGTGTAAACCCTGGTCTGTACCAACCTCTTCACATTAAAGCTTGACCTCTACCTTGGTGGAGAGGCTTCCAGGCTTTCCTTTCCAAGTTCTCTGATTTTTGCTTTTTTGAGCCCTTGGCAGTATGTAAACAAGGAGAAACAAGGATAGAAAAGGGATGGGTTGAAGCAGGGAAAATGCAGATTGACTCTTCAGCCTTCTTAGGATGTGATAATGTCTTCTGAGATATGTGGGTGAACATGCCACTGGAAGACAAAACTCCCTCCAAACCATGTCGTGAGTCATGAGTTAGCGCTCCTGATACTGCAAACATCAAATGTTTGACTGAGGAGTTGCCTTAAAAAAGAGATGACATCAGGGCCTCGGATTTATGAAGATATTGTGGTGGCCTCAAGATCAAAAGGTTGTTACAGGGTTTTACAAATGTGCCAGACTGGAGCTGAGGGAGCACTGAGTTCAGTAGGGGGAAAAGTCTTTTCTGGGTCTTCCAAATTCTCTTTGAAAAGTCTGCTGTTGATTTTCGCTGCAGAGCTTTTCATTTCTGTATGTGCTCTACAAAGTCTTATTCTGGACTCTGACATGACCCCTGCTGGAAGCAACGTTTACCTGATGGAGTATCCATTCCCCACCACTGCTGCACCTCAACAGCCTCCCAGAGTCCATGATACCCCAAAGAAACCTCAAATACTGCTGCCCCCCTATTCACTATCACCCTACCCTGCATCCAGCAGCAGAGATGGATGGAAGATGAGTGACTCTAGCCTCTTGAAGAGGGGGCGGTTTTATCTGGGAGCTCTACTCTGACATGGGAAAGTGAACCATGCAGGATGGGTCATTTGCCAATGCGATCCGCAGCAAGAGAGAGGAATCAACTGATCTACCAGTGGTGTTTTTCCAAATTGATCTGAGATGCTGCTAACTGTCTTCTAGCCAAAGATATGTGACCCTTGATGGATTTGACCCAACACCCACCCTTTTCTTCTGATGCAGTTTTTATGTTGCCACTAGTTCCTGACTCATAAGTCTCCTTCAAAGGACTCAGTGCAGACTCCTTGAGGATCTTCACACTTTGATTCTCAGTGGTGAGGCTCCGCTTCATATTGGTCTAGTAGCTGCTTCAACCACTGACACACGGTATTTGAGTTCCTAATCTTCTATGCGGTTTCTCCCAGTGGAAAAATCACTGAGCCTGGTGGGCACCATTTTGGGAGAGCCACGCAGAGCCATTCAGTAATAACTGCAACCAAACGCCCTCCTGGGGAGTGATTTGGTCACACTGGTGTTGGGCAAACATGTTTTTCAGGATACAGAGCTTGCAGGGCTGTCAGACAGCTCAATTTTTTTAAAGTACTAAATTCACGTATAAAACGCTTAGCATGTTTTGAAGAGAACCATAATCTGTGCAATTTCTTTGAAAAATTATGGACACTGACATTTTACACCTGTAATTATGATAAAAGCTCTCAGCACAAGCCCGCAACTGTTTCCAGCAAATAAATCATCTTAACCCCTTGCTTTTAGGAATTTCGGGACCAGCTCTCAGCTATAAATTAGTAGCAAGTGATAATAGCTCTGCTCACAGCTGCCATCTCATGCGTTGGAGATGAAACACACCACGGAGGAAGTCAGAGTGGTCACAGAGCCTCCTCCCACTCCTCCTGACATACAGGTCACTAATGTGAAGGTAGTGACTCCTAAAACACATCCATGGCTGCAGGCAGTGGGCATCCCGTTACACCTTCAGTGGATTTGATTCACACAGGCACCAGCTGCATTTGCAGACCCATAAAACACTAATGCCCGGGTGATATTCAGCAGATTCCCTTTGCAGCCGCGATGGAAAAACCACCTCCATTCCTTTGTTTTCTGTCAGGGAACTTATGAGGATACATGGAGTATATGACACTTAAAATGCAGAGATCCCATGTTCACAGCTTCCCAGAGTTACTAATTTTCATTATTATTTCATAATTTTATTTATTTTTGTATTTTTTAATATTAGCAGTAATTGTATCATTGTTTATTATTATTATTATTATCATCATTATTACCAACCACAAGAACTGACATTTTTCAAGAACTCTTTTTCCATCCCTGGCAGTGTTCAAGGTCAGGCTGGACAGGTATCTGAGCAACCTGACCTAGTGGAAGTTGTCCCTGCCCATGGCAGGGGGTAGGAACTGGATGATACTTAAGGTCTCTTCCAAACCAGTCTGTGATTCTATGAACTCTGTGCACCCTCGAAGGGCACCGCGTTTAAGGTGACATGCATGGGACCATCTGGTAAGCCCCGCTAGTGCCATGTGTCAGTGGGCTCGTGACTAGTCAGCTTTGCAGAGGTTTGAATCAGAGAAGCAGGACAAATAAAGCGAAATGAAGGTGCATTTGACATCAACAGGATTGTGCTGAAACAGGGCAACCACCAAACAAGGAGGCCAGTCCTGGACTCCCTGATAAAGTGTGAGCAGGAGCTGGGAGGGAGAAGCGGAGGTTGCAAGAAATGGGGTTTTAGTTTTGGAAACTGAGAAGCTTTTCACTAGTTCTTGCTGAGCCATTGCCTTGCAGCTGATCAGGAGCAGGATGCAATCTCCCTGACTTCACTAGTCCTGAGCACAGACACCTCTCTTTGTTCTCAGTCAATGGTCTACCCCTTAGATAACATGGAAAACAAATTCTGCAAGGTGTTTGCTTCTGATGGACAGGTCTGTGCTGTAGGTGTCCACAGGTGATCAGACAAACTCTCCGCTGAATACACCTCAAGTCAAAGATAGGATCTTGTGAAGGATCCTAGAAAACCAGCTTGGATGAGGAACCTAATTTTCAAAGGCCAAGACTGAAAAGTTCAACCTTGCCTGAAGGATGGAGGCCAGGTCTGGATGCTGTGGTTTCTGGGACTGGCAATTCAGAGCTGTTGTCTCCACTAAACCCACAGCATCCAGACCCACAGCGCGGTGCTTGTAGGAGACCTTCTGGTCTCACCTTGGATCCCAGGCAGAAGGAATGTGTGAATGTCCTTGCTGGTTTTGGAAGAGAAGTGATTTCGTCAATGCCCTCCCCAAATTTGGTGGATGGGATCCAGAGCCATTTTCCGTTTGATAGTTTGTACATTTTGCTTTTGACGGGGCAGGAAAACGGGAATTTGAAGCTTCTCAATCTCCGTTGAACCTCTGATGCTCAAGAGTGCTGGAATAGCTATGAGGAGAGGAATTCCCTCCTCTGCAAGTATCCTGAAACAAGAGCCAGGAAAACGAGAACGGATGGCATTAAAATGTATGAAATAAGAGTCACACTAAGGATCGAACAACTTTCCACCCCATGCTGATCCCACGTCTCTGCATGACATAAACCTGGTCAAATCATAAGAAATCCTCGTGTTCACAAGGCTGGTAACCAACGGGAGAGGATAAGGAGCTAAGAGACATGTGGGGAGGGGGTGGTGAATGCAAGACAGAGAGGGAGGAAAGCCGCACACTTTCCCTAGTCCAGGAGAAACCCCAGTGTTCCAGACTGACGGGGTTCCCGTGGAATGTGCTCCTGCCAGGATAATGTTCTGGGCTGTGTTTGTGCACAATATTTCGAGACATCTGACACCACCGAGTGCTCAGTAGTGGGTTAGCACTAATCCTAGACTCTTTGTGGTCACAGAAGGTTTGAGGGGGGGAGCAGATGGGGAAATAGTGCCACGAGTTACTTTAATCACAGGGAGGTTGTCTTTTCCCTGCAAAATAAATGACCCAGGAGGAATATATACTTTTTTCATCTCAGAGGGGCATTTTTATTTCATTGTTTTCAACTTACCTGCAGTAAGTGATGCAACTTGAGCAAGGCATCACAGGTAAAAGGCACATCACCCCACAGAGCTGAAAGAAGAGCGTGATGTTTAAATGATCAGAGCAAGAGGGTCTCCAGCTGGAAGAATGAGCAGTGCCTCATCATCAGAGCAGAATACCTCTCTTAGTCACTCCTGAAATGGCAATGGTTAGACTTCACTCATAAACTCTGTGGGAATGGAGCTCATGGAGAAGCAGCATTTCACTTGCTTCCCCAACATGGAATTTGTAATTATTGCAAAGTTTCTCATTTCCCTTCAAAAAAAAGTAGAGGTAAAACAGACAGCAACATCATTTTCTTAACAACATGAAACACACCTAAAACGATGACTTTGCATCCTGCTGTTGCCCACAGCTTTGGAGCTGTTCTCTGCTGGTAACAACGAAACAAGACAGAAAATGGTGGGGGGGAAGGGCATGATTATTTAAAACAAATGATTAGTCGAAAAAATAGTTTCACTAAATTTTCCACATTTCTCTAAATCACATCTTAAAAGATTTGTTTTCCTTGTCTTTTCAGGGGAAAAGGAGTTTTTGTTAGAAACCAGTTCCACTTGCTCTGGTTTTGACACTGAATTCCACAGTTGTATCAATATAATCCCTGTTCATCTCTTCCCTCTTGTCTCCCAGAACAGCACCTGAGGAGGGCTCCAGGCACTGGAATACCATCACTCCTCTGTGAGATGCTCACAGAATCACGGAATCACAGAATAGTTTGCGTTGGAAGGGACATTTAAGATCATTTAGTTCCAACACCTTGCCAGGGGCAGGGACTCCTTCACCTGGACCAGGTTGCTCAAAGCCCTGTCCACACTGACAGTTTTAGTTTCCAGTTCATCAGTTTCTATAGAAAGCAAATAACAGAAAAATAACACTCCAGAGAACAGACTGGTGCATGATATGGTCCATATGACATGGGGTGTTGGCCATGGGTCTGCCAGCATCCCAAGGTCGCAGCCCAGGGCTTACCCCCGCCACACACCTTGCGCAGACATGGCAACCAGGGACCTGCCACCCCTTGGTGCATTAGCATGTAACTGCCTTGTGGAACAGGACAGGGATTCAAAAACCCAGAGCAATTTGGCAGTGAGTGGAAAAGGTGGAGGACAGGCAGATCTACAGAGAGGTCCCCCTTCTCCTAATCCAGCTGTGGCTGATCATTTGCAGCATGGAAGGTGTGCTATTACCTTAACACGGCCCGTTTGCCAAATTCTCATTACCATCAGCTCTATTGACTCAAGTTAACACGTTGATTGGCTGTATTTTGTGGGTTTGGTACACCACAGGCTTAATCGTCCTCTTAGGTAATGTGTGGGTGTGATAAAGGGGCACAGCCAGGGATGTGAAAGACCTTCCAGGGTGATATTTGGATTTGGAGGTTTTCACCACCTTTTCCGCCCTTGGATTGGCTGCCAAGTAAACGTCAATAGCTGTCAAGTCTGGTTGGGAAAAAGTAAACTCCTTCTGAATTTAACTAATAATAGGAAAAGCCATATTGCCCTGCAAGGACCAGCTCGGCAGAGCTGAAGCCTGTTTGCTGTAATAGCTTACAATATTCCTTTTGCCCTGAATTCTAGGCTGGCTGCAGATTTCCTCACCCAAATCTCAGCACTCTGTGAGTTGTCCCATCATCTCAATGACAGCAGCACACAGAAGCCACTGATGAGGTCGGAGTGCCTTGATGGTGCAAAGCAGCTGCTAAAAGGCAGTCTCAGCCACTGAGAGTCCATGGTAGAATCTGAAAAAGTAAAGAAGGCTTGAGAACTGCGTGACCATTTGAGATACGTTGCATGTATATATAGATTCACGTAGCTCAAAGCATGTTTTGAAAGAGGGTCCCTGTCATCAGGTGGGAAGTGGCAGAGAAGTGGTTTCCCTGTGGGCTCACAGCAAACCAAGGAAACAAGAATGGCCTCACTGGGAGAAATGAAGGGTTGAACGTAGCTGAGAATATCTTCCCAAGTTCTGCCATAGTCCAGCTTATTGGACAAGTCTTGTTTACATCAATATGAGTGCATTAAATGACCCAGGAATCATGTCACACACATAAACTCACATCCCCCACCAATGGGGTGGCTGTGGTAATTCCCAGCAGGAGCAGATGATGGGTTTGGTTATCTCCTGACCTCTGCCTGGTTTTCTTTTGCTTGGGTCAAAACAATGCCAGGGACCATGATGACAATTAATGTGAATAATTGTGAGACAGTGCTCAAAGCAGGACGTGGCTCTCTGCAAACACCATCATTGGTCCTCCTGCCCCCCAATAAATCCAGCAGAAGGCAGTTATCAGGAGCAGGAAGAAAAGGGCTGGGGATAAAGCTCCTACATATCATGTGCTAATACAGTGTTTTATTCATTCATCCACACTGAAGCTGACTTCAGTTTGTCAGTTCTGGGGTGCCTGATTCCTATGGAAATCCATCCACTTGACTCACACCTCTGCACCCCTGTACCCCAGCAGCTCCCCTCCACCACTGGGACCATCAAGTGCTGGAGCAGCATTCCCACTCCAGTTCTGCATGTCGAGGAGCTGCTGAGCAACCAGAGGGCCATTTCACGCCCAGAAATGCTCACCTACAGCAGAGAGGGAGCAGACCAACCCCTCAGAGGAGGTTCCCCACCTTCCTGTGGCTTCCAAGAACACCCAGGCACACGCACGCTCGGAGCACACGTGGCCCCCCCATCCCGCTGCCCTTTGGCACGAGGTGTCAGGGCTGGAGCCTGCAGAGGAAGCGAAGACAGAGAGCAGGCTGTTTACAGAGTAACAATTCAGCCTTGTCTTCAGTCACGTTTGCCTTCAGCACACAAGTCTCCATGCTATGCCTGGAGAAGGTCACAGGGGAGAGTGGGAGACAGAAATGTTTTGTGTTCTTCCAGCCAAGCTGGAGCAATTTGATGACGGTGACCCCTCAAATCTCATTTTTAGCTTTACGAGAAACAGGTCATCAGGAGAGACAAAACAGCTCCATGGGAGGATGCAGGAGAAAGCTTCTCTCCTTGGCTTTCCCACAAAAACACCATCAGCCCTTACATCAAATCTCTCCATCACCAATTACCTCAGCTTACCCTGTGCAAAACAACCTT
Organism: Buceros rhinoceros silvestris; assembly: GCF_000710305.1. Taxonomy (NCBI): domain Eukaryota; kingdom Metazoa; phylum Chordata; class Aves; order Bucerotiformes; family Bucerotidae; genus Buceros; species Buceros rhinoceros. Next base: position 40,653 of record NW_010391561.1, on the reverse strand, counting down.
CAAAGCACAAGGTAGGAAGAGATGGGAGTTTCGTGAGCCTAAACGCATTCACTTCTCTCACGTGAAAGGGGCCAGAACCCGCGGTCTGGTATTAGCTCTGATATTTCTCCTGATGTCACAGAAGCCTAAAAATTGTTAAGTCTTCCCTAACAGCCAGGTCCCAGGCAGCAACTTCAGAAATAACTGTTCCCAGGGCAGCCATGTGTCCCTGGAATGATGGGAGGAGAAGACAGCTGGGGACAAGAGCTAGTTACTCCTGTCTGTGCTCTGCAAGATCCAGCTGAAATTCCTGCAGAAAGAATATTGCATTTGTGGCAGCCATAAAATTTTCTCACACGCAGACACCCGCACTCCCAGGGTGCTTTACGTACTGTGTGTGTTTGATGCTTCTTTGGCTTGGTGCACTGAAACTAAGAGCATCTGGCAACACACAGCACCATCCTGTTTCTTCATGCGCACCAGGCAGTTTAACAAGCACAGGGGAACCAGAGGGGAAGGTTCAGTTGTTGAAAGTAACAGTTTGCATTGGGCTAGAACCCACACTAAAGCCACTCCTGCAGCTGCAGGGTGCTCTGGGAGATCTCTGATATAGTGTCAATGAGAGCTGCAGTGGCGGGTAATGGGAGATGCCAGCCCCTTACCTGCAGGCAGGGTGGTCAAGATGGCTTAGAAAAGTGGATATCCCTGTACATGGCACACAGAGGCACAGAACTTGGTAAAGCATTTCACCAAAGTTAGTAGTAGTAGAGAAATCAGGCTGGACATGGTGTGTTGGACACCTCGTGTCTGCTGCTGCCCGGGCTACAGCACACACTAGAAGTTTGCAGTTGCTTCTGCCATCAACCCAGCTTGAACACATGTCCTGTGGACCAGGTGTGTGCACAGATTCTGCTGCTCTGCCGATGGGTCCCACCTCACCTGCACATACCCACTGTGCATGGGGAGGGCCACCAGCCCTTCACCAAGCAAGGTCATGAGACAGAAACCAGGGTTATTCATTTACTGACTTGACACCAGGGCTGGCAGGGAATGAGATTTCATCCACCCCTCCCTGCCCTTCCCTTTCCCAAGGGCCTTTCCAAGCCTTCATCCAGCTCCTCTTGCGAGATCCCATGGACTCGCTGTGCTTTTGCCTGTTCCCCCTTAAAATCCAAACCGCATCTTTACTCATCAGGGACTTACGACTGGAATTACTTAAGTTAATAGAGCAGTTAAATAAGACAACACTGGCTGCACTATCTGCAGGAAGGGCATGTTTTACTACCCTGGAGACAGAGAATACAGTAGTGGCTTTCAGACCCTCAGACTCTTTCCTTGTATGTGTCTAAGAAAATCAGAGCGAAGCTGGTATCCCCCTATTTATCTGTCACAAAGCCAGGGGTAGATGCTGCCATTAGGGACTTCGGTCTCCCCAGCCAGCAATGACAAAGGCACATGACAGCAGCAATGGCCAAGCAGGAAT